>NW_010228996.1:0-41345 GCF_000690775.1 Eurypyga helias
GGGGGGGGTGGTGGGAAATCACTTCTCTTACACCAGAATATTCTTTGAAGAGATTTGCAGTTTTTCAACACTAGTTTCCAGCAGTACTAATCCATATAATTTCTTTTTGCAGGATTGATTTAAGGGTAAGAACTTTCATTCTATCACCTGTACACACCTAGTTATCTTCTTAAGAGTGGTTTCCTTCTGTAAAAATTTGTAACCTTTTTTATGGCATCTATAAGATATTACACTTGGGTCTCCTTTGTGTTGTTTGTATTTTATTTTAGTTTTGCATATATGTTAGTTTGGTTTGTTTTTAACTAACTGCTACTTTCATGAGACTTTCACAATCAAGTTTTTTTTCTATATGTTAACATATTACCAGGATAAAGTTATTGGCTGACATATTCCTATGTCAGTGAAATTGAAGTTTTTTGAGTTCAGTAAATCTAGAAGAAAGATTTTTGGGTTTGCAAATCTGGTTTTGTTTTGTTTACCTCACACGCACCAGTTTCATCAGGTGATCTACTAGACCACCTCTTTGTGCAAGCCTTCCCTCTCCTGTATTCTTTGTCTATCACAGTTACAATGCAACTATTACGAGGCAAGTAATACTTTGTTAGCAGTATCAGAATACCATAACAGTCCTGTTCAGGCAGCAACTGTCTTGACCTCAGTGACACTAACCCAAATGACCATTGCCAAGGTCAATATTTCAGAAGACTGTAACCTTTTCTTCAGAAGCCAGCCGTGGTCCTGTGTAACGCTCTAGGTACTTCTTGACAGTTGTTAAGAGTAAGAGCAGCTATGTAATACTTTTGCAGGAATGTCCAAACTTAGTGATATTCAAAACTCAATTTCACAATTCCCTGGGCAACCTTTAAAGCTTGGTCTAACTGAAAATTTGGTGCCGCTGTCATCAGAGTCCTGGACAAGATAACCTTTAAAGATACTGTCCAAACTGAGTTTTGATTTGGTAACAAATACCATTTGGATACTTTCTATTCTGTTTCTTCATTCTAAAAGGGAAAACTAAACAAAACCCCCCCACCTAATAGCATTGTCTACATTTACTTGTCATCATAACGTAATCAAAACCCACTTTTCTAACATTATATAACCAGTTATCACCCACTTCTGGAAAGTTGTTTTCCTGCATCTTCATTTTAACATTTTCCTAATAAAATATTGAACAAAGGACATTTGAAGTATGAGATATATGTAAGAAAGACCAGATATTACTTCAGTCTAGAAGTGGAATAAAAACAAGACTTCTAAGCTTTCTTAGTCCCCAGCACACATTTAAAAAGTAGTTCTGATCCATTTCAACCCATTTTAACTTGACACTGCTTGCCTGTCTGCAGCTTAACTTTCTCACCTCTCCCTCCAAGAACACGAATAATTAAATCCAAATTACTTTGTGAGAATGGTCCATGGTTCGTGCTATCCCCATGGGCTTGAACCATGTCTGGCAATGGTTAAAATCACATCAAGTACCATGCTGACAATCCTATAGCTCAGATGACCTCTACCAACACTCATAGTGCACATACCCTATTCAATTTACTAAACCAGATATAGTTTAGAAGTCCTGGTTATGACACTTAAAACATAATTAGACAAAAGCAAAATCAGGAGTATTACATCTGAAAATACAAGAGCAAATAATATCTGCTCATTGATCCTCTGAGTCCATCTTTTCTATCCCCATTTCATAAAATTCAGGAATGGAACCAAGCAGATGCCTGGACACAAACCTCTCCTGCTTTTCACAGCTTCCAAGCTGAGGAGCTAATGCTTGCATTTCTAGTCAGTTAATTAGAACACGAATAACCAGTCTGAAGGGATTAGTCTTGCATTCAATGAAAATCAACTTCCTTTTCAATAACTTAGTTTATGTATATAAACTGACTGTGAAAAAAATATTTGATATAAGGAACAAGGGCGGTATTTTTCCAGACTAAGTTTTTATTGAGTTGCAAAACCAGTGATTTTACTTTCCTTCCTTCCACCTGAAGGGCTAACTCCTGAACATCACTAATACAGAGTTTTCTATTACAATCCTGTTGCATATGCTTTTTTTTGTAGTCAGGCCTAAAAGGAGCAAGGTTTCCAAAATTCCTTCATCCTTGAACATTAAGGAAAAACATAAAAGTATTTAAAGTACATTCTTTTAAAGTAATTGAAAGTACTTAAAGAAAAAATTACACCTCTTTGTGCTTAGAGAAAAAGAAAAAAATAATCAAGTTTCAAAATTGTCTATGCAGTATTGATATTTCCAGACCTACCATACCTATTCATTTCAGAGATTTGCCAACTAATATCATGTGTATTCAACAAACACCTTTTATAAGGTCATGTAAACTAGAACATTAAGTTGTCTCACTTTATATAAAAAGAGGTTTGAAAGGCAAGTAACACACAGTACACTCTCTATACCATTTCAGTGTCACTGTAGTCATGACTTTTTACACATCTGCTTCATTTTCTGCTTTGTCTGGGAGCCTGTTGTACTTCGGAATTCAGAACCTGTCAAAAAGTGAAAATTTTTAGTCGTTTAAAGCATAACTTTGATTACAAAAATGTATATGTATAACTGGCATTGGTGAACTTGGACAAACCCCCTCAGAGTGAATAGAGGCTAGCATTTGCTACATCCCAGAATCCCTGGGTGGGGGGGGAAAAAAAAAAAAAACCAAAACCAAAAAACAACTTGTTACGCAAGAGCACTTAGTAAAATATATTGACATAAAAAATCCTAGTATTCTAATTAGTAAGAAATGCTGAGAAATTCCTTTGTCAATTAATGCAAATTTGTCCTGGAGTAAGAAAATCTAGTCTAAGTGCTGATGCATTTCATTTGCATTCTTTAGCACCTTGCTCTGCAAGGGGTCCTGGTGGCAGTGACACTTAAGGAACTGAGACTTACATTCTACATTAGGGATCCTTTCAGTGTAATATGAAAATGTAGTATCTTGAGAGCTCATTTTCTTACTTCACATGAAGAGGTAAAGATGTTCACAACCCTGACGAAATACGTACTTAGCTGAGCACGCTCCATATTGCTGTAGTAGTTCTGTTTACCTAATGAAACACAGAGCAATACAAATCATCAAAACAGTCTGCTGATTTAGCTAGTGAAGCTAAATCACCCAAACAGGTGATAATCACAGCTTGACTTAGCTACAGGAAGCAGAGCAATCTGAGTACCTACAGCGAATCCACTTAAATGTTTCATTTCTAAATCTTATTGTTATCATACATTATTAGTTTGTTGTTCTCATTTGCCCTCTTCGCTTAATAACACAGACTTGCTACACTGACTAAACAATGAAGGGAAGGTTTCACCTAGACAATATAGCAATTTCTGAATAATACTTCAGCCTAGAAGAATCAACTATCTAACATGAAGACAGATGTCTCAAAGTAAACAAAAAGTTATTAAACATGTTGTCCCTGTAAACCCTCACACTTATACACAGATGAAATACTACAAAACAACTTTCTTAAAACTAGGGAGAAAAAAAAAGGTTAAATTTTAAATTCTGCCCCATGACTATTGAACTTCATTGTGGTTGTTGTTCCTTTTCTGGAATTAGGTAGAAAATCTTGGCTGGACCTTAGAAAACATTCAGGATGTATTGCTAGATTAGAAGCTTATATCATGGTTTTGTGTGATGTTTTGGAAAAACAAAACCAAAAACACCCAAAAACCCCACAACAAAATATAAATGCTGTTAGATACTGTCAATATCATGAGAAATAAAAGAAATGTTCTTCTTTTTCTTGCATGGTTTTAATTTTTTATCAGGCTAGTTTTGCATTTGCTTTAACTCAGGCACAATGCTAATTATGTTTTTCCATAACTGGGACATACAGTATTCAATACACTGTTGTTCACCTCTACAGCAGAAAATCTTCAGATGTGTTTGTGAAATTTACACCATTGAATAAACTGTACTTGTACAGAATTTCCCACTTTAGAACACTTGAGGAGTCTGTGGTGATGACAGGAATCTCTTGTTACTGTGTGACATAAGAGGCATAAAACTCATAATCAGCAAAAATTAGTATGCTTTTAAAAAGATTATTTAATGACCTAAGCAACAACATTGTATACATGCCTGCGCTCTCCTCATTGTTTCTCAAAAAAACATAGAACTAGAAAACCAGGATTAATTCACTTTGCCTAGTGACTTTTAATATAAGAACTTGTGCTGGGTTCACATTTCATGAGAATCACTCGGTCTACTAATTAGACAGTTAACTTTTCTGAAGATCTAACTAAATCTGCACTGTGCTTTTCATATCAACATGACCAACTTGCTGCATTTTCAGGTGAGCTTTCCCATGTTTTTCAGGATAGTCTTTATGTTTAGATGGAACTTCTCATTCACTGTATAAACAATACACATAATCCCCAAAGGCTTCTTCTCTCTTACACTTCCCAAAAGATTGGTTCCAATAAGATTGCAAGTACTTTTAACCCACTCTTTTTCATTCTAATGATACTTGTAATTTGTCATCAGCTGCTTTGTTTTATACATCTAGATCTGCAATGTAATACGATGACAACAGAAATTCCTCTTTACCACCTCAGATTTGTATGCATTCATAAACCCATTTGTTCCTCAACAAGAAACTCTGAATTTTCTATTACAAAAAGAAAGCCACTTCCTAGATAGCAGAAATACCTAAGCATCACATTACTGCCAACATCTTTGTTGGTTTACTTGTGCTTATAGAAAGAATTCTCCAACAGTTTCCAAATGTTTTTTACTCTTTGACATTGACCGATCTCAAATCACACAATCACAGAATGGTTTGGGTTGGAAGGGACCTTAAAGATCATCTAGTTCCAACCCCCCTGCCATGGGCAGGGACACCTTCCACTAGACCAGGTTGCTCAAAGCCTCATCCAGCCTGGCCTTGAACAATTCCAGGGATGGGACATCCACAGCTTCTCTGGGCAACCTGTTCCAGTGCCTCACCACCTGCTCTGTGAAGAACTTCTGATATCTAATCTAAACCTCCCCACTTTCAATTTAAACCTATTACCCCTTGTCCTGTCACTACAGGCCCTTGTAAAAAGTCCCTCTCCAGATTTCTTGTAGGTTCCCCTGGAAAGCTGTATAACATCTCCCTGAAGCTGTCTCTTCTCCAGGCTGAACAAACCAAACTCTCTCAACCTTTTTCTGGCCTTCCTCTGGACTCACTGGACCCAGAGCTGAATGCAATACTCCAGGTCGAGTCTTAACCAGCAAGTGGTCCACCCATCAAATTCATGTCTCTCTAATTTAGAGACAAGGATGTTGTTCAGGACAGTGTCAAATGCTTACACAAGTCCAGGTAGATTATATCAGTTGTCTTTCCCTTATCCACCAGTGATGTAACCCATTATAGAAGGCTACCAAATTTGTCAGGCATGATTTGCCCTTAGTGAAGCCATGATGGCTGTCACCAGTCACATCCTTGTTTTTCATGTGCCTTAACATAGTTTCCAGCAGGATCTTCTCCATGGTCTTCCTGGGCACAGAGGTGAGACTGATGGGCCTGTAGTTCCCCAGGTCTTCCTTTTTTCCCTTTTTAGAAACGGGGGTTATGTTTCCCCTTTTCCAGTCAGTGGGAACTTTACCAGACTGCCACAACTTCTCAGATATGATGGATAGTGGCTTAACAACTTCCCCTACCAGTTCCCTCAGGACCCACAGATGGATTTTGTAGGGTCCTTTGGACTTGTGCACCTTCAGGTTCCTTAGATGGTCTCAGAACCTATTCTTCTCCTACAGTGAGTGGGTCTTCATTCTGCCTATCCCTGCCTTTGCCTTCTGTGACTTGAGCGATGTGGTTTGAGCACTTGCTAGTGAAGACTGAGGCAAAAAGGTCAATGAATACCTCAGCCTTCTCCTGGGTAACCAGGTCTCTATCTCCTTTTGGAGAACCTCACAATTTTTCCCACAGCTTTTCTTGTTGCCCTTGACGACCCAGGCTAGATTTTATCCCATCAGGGCTTTAGCTTTCCTAACCTGATCCCTGGATGCTCAGACAACTTTTTTTTGGTATTCCTTCCAGGCTACCTGTCCTTGCTTCCCACCCTCTGTAGTCTTCCTTTTTGTGTTTATATTTGTCTAGGAGTTGCTTATTCATCCATGCATGCCTTCTGGCATTTTTGCCGGACTTCTTTGTTGGTATCTTCCAAGAAAAATATTTGATCATTCCTGAGCTTGGAGGAGAAGATCCTTGATTATTAACCAGCTTTCTTGGGCTCCTTTTCCCTCCAGGGCTTTATCCCATGGAACTCTACCAAGCTGATCCTTGAAGACCCAAAGTCTAGCCTCCTGAAATCCAGGGTAGTGAGCTTGCTGTGTACCCTAAGGATTTGAATTCCACCAGTTCTTGTTCACTGCTGCCAAAGCTGTCCTTAAGCTTCACACTTGAGTCCCATTTTACATTACCACAGCCATCAGAAGTTCTGCTCTCTTGAAGCACCTAACATGTTTTGGTTAACATGTTCTACCAACCTCATATTTGAGTTGATAAGACATGACTCAATAAACCCCAAACTAAAACTAAAATTCCCGTGATTGCATGATTTAAGAGGAAGTTCTGTAACTTTATGGTCTGCATGGAGCATTCAGTTTTAAAATCCAAACACAAGGTAACAAAAGCTTGAATCATATGAGGAAACCAATTGAAGACAACTGCATCATTTCTTCTCACATTTACTGAAATACACTATACTCACCATTTAAAAATCATACAGCACCAATGCTAATGCTGAGGTGAGAGATTTCTTACAAAATGTTTGATTTTGAGTACCATGTGCTGGTACTTACAGTTGCTTTGTCTTTAAGATCGGAATTATTTTCTTAAACTGTATTTTAATATAGCTTAATGGAGCAGTAGTCTGGTTGGTAACATAGGTAACTAGACAATATCAGTAAATAAACTTAAATAAATAAGGATGTGTTTTTTACTTGGTCCAACAACAAGAAGGTATTGACTTAATAAATGAATGAATGAACAACAAGTTTTAAGGTAATTAAAATGATATGGAAAACACTGATTAACTCAAATTTAATAAGATAAATGCCATGTAAAATCAGTGAAGGGATGTTATGCACCTGAATTTCAATTCACAATCAGCAGTTCATCAGCAGCACCTAAAAATATTTTGTAGCACAAATGTCAGTACATTTGTAACCATAAATGTACCATGGTTAATCACATTTGTCCTCCAAAATTAAACCTGTATATCTCATGGGACATGAGAGAATATATATATATACATGGAGAAGTCTAAGCAAGATAGGAATGAGATTGCTGTATTACTGCTTTTTGATATCCAGAAATTCAGCTTAGTTCCCTGCTGAGCTGGATGCCTTTAGAATATATAAACGTTGGAATTGAAAAGAGTTTTATTCATTGGCCTTTACAAAGTTTAAAACTTTTCATGTGAAATAGCTGATTTGAAATGTGACTTTGCCAAATCTGTCTCTAATACTGGGAATACAGAGACAGAAGGAATAATTTATATCGTACTTGGTGCAGGGGGGAGTTGAATATCCATTTTTTTATTTGATTCCTCCAGAAATGCCATCAACCTTCCTATTCCTTCACATTTGCCATGTCAGAAATTAATGGAGGTTGATCTAATTGGACAGGACCTTCCTTTAACCATATATTCTGTTTTTCTGAACATATTAAAACTTCACTAGAATCTAAAAGCTTGAGAATAATTTAATAAATTAAACCCAGATCGAGTCTCACACTCAAAAGCTGTAAATAAACATGACTTTTAGCAACCAATATCAGTTTGTACTAGTGGAAGTGTTAGTACTATCAATAATTTGAGTATGATAGCTCTGCAGAACATCCAGTCTATGAAGAAATGCTTTACAGTGTTCGGCATCTAACAACCGTCCTTTCCACACATATCCTCTTAATATTCACTCTGAAACCCAGGTAATAAAATATCCCAAAGCAGCTTAAAAATAAAATAAAGATTGAAGTACAGAAAATATATGATATATGCATATTCTGGAGCCCTCAACAATAATTATGAATGTCTTGAGTTCTTCTTTCTGAACCAAAATCTGTCACTCCATGAGAAATCTGAGAGTGGTCCCAAATCTGAAAATTATTTCCTCCAGGATAAACCTCACTATTGTATATTTTAAGTGAAATTGTTCAATTCAAAATAACCCAGCCTCTAATAAAGTAATGTTTTTGTGTTTCCAAAAGTCATAGCTGAAGAAGGGAATCAGAAGAATGAAAAATCTATAAAAATTCTGCCCATTTAAATATTTTATTAATTTATAATGAAATAGTGAATGGCCAGTGTGGCTGGGTTCAGTCAGGAAGCAGTTAAATCTTTTTACCGTGGCTGCTATGAAGCTGTGTTCCTGAATGCAGGGAGCAGCACTGATAAGTTCTGAGCTGGCACTGGGCAATGTCTGCACTGAATTCAAGGTCTTTCTCCGCTTCTGATCCTGCAGCAGCATTCCCAGCTCTCGCTGTCTCGCTACAGGCAGTGCAGGGACACAGAGTTCAGGCAGCTGACCCCAACTGACCAAAGAGGTATTTCATGCCATAGTACATCATGCTGGGGGCAGAGGCGAGGAGGGGGTCCGGGAGCCATTACTCCTCTCTGGTTCACTCCCCTATGCCTGCTAATCCTCACCCTGACTCCTGTGTTAGCTGCTTCGCTAACTCCTGTGCTGGCCGGTTTGTGAGGGAGTTGGTGGGTTTGTTTAGTTTTCCTGTTCTTGCTAGCGCTCTTGGAATCTGCTGCGGCATCTCTCAGGCTCCGGCCCTCGGGCTGTGGCTCTCGGGCTGCAATCACTCTTGGGCTGCAGGTCTCGGGATCTCTGGCTCTGACTATCACTTCTCAACCCCTGGTTGTGCATTGGTCAGTGGGTGGTGAGCAACTGCATCATAATTGTATCATATTGTACCATATGTTTTATTTTCTATTATTTTAATTACTTATTAGTAGTAGTATTTGCATATATTCATTTAGATTTAATTAGCAAATAGTTCTTATCTCAATTTTATGGGCTTCCTTATTTCTTTTTCTTCCAATTCTTCCCCTCCACTGGAGGAGGGGAGTGGGGATTTGTGAGAGCGGCTTTGTGGTATTTTGCTAGCTGCAGTTAAACCATGACAGCCAGATACCATGGTGACAGCAACAAGTTAAGAAATTGACCCAAAAATTAGAAAAAATCGAGAAAGAGAAAATCCTGGTGAGATAAAATATAATTTTTACAAAAATACTTTGAGTAACTTGCCGAATAGGACTGGGAAAAAGCTTAATATCTGAATATCTGCCTTATTATTAGGAGCTGTTGCATTAATCCCAAAGGACTTCATGCTCTAAAATATTTTTTGGCCTAAATCTGTCACTCATGAACAATTTGAAATGCCCTTTAGCACATCTTCAAATAGCTTTCAATAACATTTTCACTTTCTGTCACAAGCCATAAAAACCCCAGTAAGCTTATAGCTTACTGTGGGCATTGTGAAGACAGTCATTCAGGTTAAGTACTGTGCCATGGCAGTCAGCTTTCCACCTTCAGTGGTACTGGACAAAACAGAATAGAGACAATTCCATGGCCCTGAGACTTGCTGGCATGGTTATGCAGGACTGTCAGCCCTATGGACACAAAGGAAGGGGTTGTGCCTGAACTAATGCCTCTCAAATCAGTACTGTCCATGTTCTCCTTCTTTTCTCACTCTTCCTAAAGAGGAGTTTTTTAAGTCTTGGAGTTAGGGAAGCGTTTCTTTGGGAGAGCACTTTACAGGTCTTTTGCATGAAGTTATTAGGATGTGCAGAATTTCAGTGTACAATAACTCTGCGTTATTACACAAGAGAAGACTGAACACTTTCTGACTGATTTCTGAAAAGCATGTGGTACTAAAGGTAAGATAAATTACTCTGGTCCCCTCAAGACAAGAATACAGTAATTCACTTTGAAAATGTGAAGAAGTAGTCAAAGTTAAATTTGCACTGCATAACTGTAAATAATGATAGCCAATATGAAGAGTGAAAATGAACTTTCTTAAATATTCAGTTGATTTCCATTAATTTTGTTAATTCGGAAGATGATTTTGAAATGGTATTAGAGTCATGGTTGTTAACAAGTGAATATAGAGTTCTAAGCAAAATGGTCCTTCTCTTTTTTTTTTGAAAGGATAACTAACAAACAAACCAACAAACAAACAAGTAAAAAAGAAGCTAGAAAATACCAGGTCTTAGATTAAAGTGTTTATAATATTATAGAATTTGCAGTTTGGAAAGACTTACTGAGTCCTTAATTGTTATGACAGTTAACACTGAAGCATGTAACTGAGACTTTTAAAATAGATGAAATAATAATCATTAGAGGAAAAAACACGTAATGAAGGAACAAGCATCACAGTGGCTCATTTAGGCTAATAATGGCTTTTTTCTTTTAACTAGAATTCTACAGTCCTATTGCAGTTCAGACCTCTTAATGGAAATGTTGTAACCAAGTTTTGGAAAGGGCACTTACAAACAGACTCCTTAAAGATGCAGAATATATCCTGAATAAAAGCATTAGAACTTGTCAACTAAAGAAATCAGCTAGTGATGCTCAAAAAGAAAAGGCAATTGTCTGACACTGTGGATGTTATGAAATATCCATATCTTTACAGAGAATGATTTGAGGCTGAAAAGTAAATGGATTCACTGTCAGTTCAAAAACAACAGCAAATATCACAACTCAGTTTGATTCCTGGCATTAGAAAAATCTGCAAGAACCCAGTGGACTACAACACTTTGCAGAAGCCAACATAACATGCTCAGCAGGGATGGAGAAGACTGTAACAACATCTCTGGGTTGGATTAATTCCTTAAGAAATCATTGGACAGTATTTCAGGAGAAGGTTAACAGACCATCAACCTGAAGTAAACAGGTTATTTAATCATCTCCAGTTAGGCAAAGTTATGTAAGCAGGTATGATATCTGAAACAGAAGTAACAAAAAGAAGACCAGTAGAAAATCAGGATGAGAGAAAGAACTATAGCTTATATTGTCTGGTTAAGTGGAAAAAAGTGTATATTTGCAATACCTCTAAAACCCAGCCACCAGAAGACCATCAAGACATGATTTTGTAAAGAGAAAATTGTACTGGAGAGGTAAGAGGCTAAAGACAAGGAGGGGTTGGATATGTCTTCCAAGTAAAAGGGAAAACCAGGGTGAATGTGTTCCCTGGAGAAGCTCCTCCCACTTTTCCAGAATAGGATTTGGAAGTGTCCCTTGCTCAGTCACTCAGAGCAGGAAGAACTTTATAAATGGGGAGTACTTAACCTATGAAAATTAGTTGGAGCCAAGTCAGGCAAGTCCCTGGGGAGGACACACAAGGCCTTGGGTTCCTGCTCTCATTCGCCCACTGGAAGAGAAATCTACCAGTTAAACAGCCTCTGGAGACAAGTTTCTTTAAACTACAACTTTGAAATCATACTTCCTTTTTCTCCTCCAATACACACAAAATCTTGGTTGGGTGCTGACAAGTAGTCCAGCACAACCACGCTGTTTCTCTATCAGTGAAAGCATTTTGCTGACCAGACTTCTGGTCACTGACGCCAGCTGCCACAGAATAACTCATGTCTATACAAGGATGCTTTGCCCCCAGAAAAGAGTAACATCTAAACTGCCTGAGTAAAAATGTTCCCCAGTGCACTTTGGCTCCTGAGCCAAGCCTGAGAACTGTTTGGAAAAGCAGTCACTGGCTCAGGCCAAGGTCTGTCAGGGACTTTTAGCCATTAACTATGGTAGGTAAAAAAGACCTTCCAGTGCTCAGGTATGTCCCCACGTGTTTCTGATTTCAGTACAGCTACTGGCACAAGGTGCCTGTTTGTTCTCACCCTAATCCCCATCCCCTGGGAAACTGTTTCCTCAGGCTGTTACTTGGATGGCGTTTGGTAAAATTCACTAGATTTTTCCAGAGAATTTAATACATTTTGGAAGATTCAGAAGATACTTAGATTAACATAAATTATTTTCACCTTAGAAAAAACAGTAGTGGATCAGAATAAGTTCTCTAAAAGTCTTAGAAAGAGGGAAAGTTGATGTATAAAGTTAAGCAACACACAAATTTAAGTTTCATGTAACAGAAAAGACCTAACAAAGACAGATGTTAATACTGAAAAGTGTACAGAGGAACGGAACATAGACTGAAGCCATCATCAGTGTCCCCTCACAAAAAGGTTCAAAAGAGTGTAGGGGTGCTTGGACCACAGATGTTTGTATGGAAAAGTATGGCACATTGTGTAACTGAATAAGAAATCTGTAACTTCAACTCTATCAAATATTCTTAGAGTCACCATGCAGAAATCTTGGAAAAGAATTTGAAATTATTCAGGACCACTCTTACATGGTTAATGCTGTAAAGGAGAATTATAAACTTAGAATGCAGAGGAGTGATTAGGAATTATCCCCTCAAAGGGTAATTTATCAGTCTGTTGCAATGTGTGATATATAAAATCAATAAATATTGATTTAGCAGTAGCCTTTTCTTTTTTACATTAGAATCTCTGCCTCTGTTCTAGCTCCTTCTATCACTTCCATCAAAATATATGTTCTAGCCTCCTTCTATCCCTTACAACTGCAACTAGGTACAAAATTTACTGGCTAAAATTATAGATTGACCATTTTGTTTCTTTTTTAAGTTGTTTTGACCATAACTGAACAGACTAATTAGTGGAAAAACATATAGTCACAATGTGTATGAGAAAATTTGTATACATTTGGCTTTTAAAAAATGTATAGCTCTAAAAAGCCAGCCACTATTAACCAATCATAGTAGTGACAAGTACTTCTGCCTCTTACGCTTTTCATTTTTTGTTCAAAAACTTGCCAAGCATACAAAAATCCATGGAAAAAAAGATGTATCACTTGCTTCAAACATAGTTTCACAGCTCACTTGATTTTGCATCTACACTAAGGGACTTTCCCGCTGGGCTGAAATTTTGGAGTAAAATACTATTTGTTTTGTCGTTTATAACATGTAAAGGGGAATTCAGAAAATCAAACTGCTCATACTTGTTATCCAATGGGATTAATAAAAATATTATTGTGTCTTGATGTCCTTTTTAATTCATAATTTGTTTCCTTCTCAATTTCTCCTGAGTGCTAGGAAAAAAAGGAATTTATTTCAGCACAGAAATGCTGTGACTTTGACTAATCACCCCCCTTATAAGAAACACTTTCTGACCAGTTTTCCAAATGTTGAGCACTGGGTATATTTATGCCATGCATATTTGGGAGTGTAGCATTCTCAGTGTTATTTTTTACCATCTTTTGCAAGGTTGTGCATTGTTTGCCAGAAGCTTCTGTTTCACAAATGCAATTTCATGTTATTCCACAGGGACACTGAAAAAACTAGGCAACAAATACTGTAAGTGACTTCCATTCAAACTGAAGGCAAATAAACTCATCTCTTCTACTACTGTAGCTACTAGTATACAATTTTGCTGTCATTGTCACCAGAGTAAATTGTTTGTGGCTCTACTGAATTCAGGTTAATCTCTCTGGAATTACAGCAGTGTAACAGAAAACCTGTTATCCTCCACTTAAAACAGTGTGAACTTGTTTCCTGTGAAGTACAATATTTTTAACTCTCTCAGAAATCCTAGGGGGTCCATATTAAATTATTCACCTAACTGTTTATGAAAAACTAAAAATCCTAAACATCACAGCTAAAGGCAACCAGTGAACATAGGGCTACATCCTGTAGTCAGTTCAAGATCAAAGATTCCAAGGTTCATAAGTCTTAAAATGCATTGCAGGATCATTAATGATTGGGGAAAAGTAGATCTAACTGTCTTTTGAAGACTGTCAACTATTTTCTAAGCCATGACTGCTTCTGTACCCACTTATTCTCCATTATAAATGTGAATTAGTTTTCTTCACTTTATTAAAATGTGAGCTGTCTTACTGCCATGGGCTATCGGTGTGCTAGTTGCTTCACACTAGCTAACCTTATTTCATTCCTAACCTCTTGTTTGAACCTTCAGTTACATTAAACCTTCAGTTAGTCTGTAGGGTAGCATGTCTTATGAGCAATACAGGAGCCATGCTAAAAGGCAGTTTAGTTTTGGACAACATGCCACTGTACAACCAGCTATGCTCCTTGTTCACGACAGTCTGCAGTGCATTTCTGAGCAGCACCCACGTGAAAGACACCCTGAACTGACGGTATATCAACCGTGTGCCAGTGCTCAATCACTGTCTCTGTTGTTAGAAGGACAAGAAATCAAACAGTATTCAGGAAAGCCACAGCGTGCATTCTGCATTGATTTTTAAATCCCCAATGTTTTCTTTAGATGGGAGGATAACCTCAGTTTGTGCAGCCAACTCATCAATAGCATCAAAGAATAAAGGTGCTGTCTTAAATACAGATCTGTATGTACATCAGAAGCCTTAGGAGACAGTCTTACCCTTGTGGAGATGCAGTGAGGTGGAACTCAAAGGCTGGTTATTTTCCATTCGCCCTTGCTTTGATGAATTACAATGTCATTTAGCAGCATACAGATTTATGAATTGTTGTTTGACTCAGCCATCTAATGCTATTAATTTGTATTGATAACTGAAATGTTCATACACCTCTCAGCCCTAGAACATAGAGAACCTTGAAATGATAATGATACCCTGGGCTACATTTTCATTGAGAGCTGGGATGTGGTGTCCATCGTTCTTTGTATTTGCTTACATACTGACTATATAAATCCAGTATATCTACAAGCATGCCTTAGCAACAGCAGATTCTACTGTTTTTTGCAGAAAGAAATAGCCTGACAAGTGACACAGGTAGCAAAGCAGGAGAGCTCAGTCCCCACAATCCTGTACAAGTAATGCTCTGAAGTGTGCACTTCTCAGCTTTCTTACATGAGACTGATTACATGCTGATGTTGATCTCAAAACTGTTAGTATCTGGTGTCCCTTGCTTGTATTTTCCTAAGGCTAAAATACTCAGGTCCTTTCTCTGAATTGCTTTATTTGTCTTTCCCTGTACTTTACTCTCCTACTCCATCCCTTCATTTCTGGTTGCCACTAATTTCAGCTCTTCTGAGGTGTTGGCACCATCCGTGGTTCAAAGCACTGTACCATTTGCACTGACAGGCAGCCTCCTGCAGCCAGAACCCTTTCAGACATTATTTCTCTCTCAGCTTTTCACCTTACATTGTTATCACTACGTCATATCACCCTGCAAAAACACTATCTTTCCAAGATCCATTCTCATTCACTAAGCATCTCCCCACCAGACAGACATCAACATGAACTGCTTAATACTCAGAAATTTGGTTTCCTAATATTGGGAACAAGTTCTTGAGAAAGATGTCAAAGGATAAATATATGACACAGTAAAGGTGACTGATTCATGAACTGTGTAGAAAGAAGAAACACTGAAATGATCATACATTAGATATCCTGAGGAAATCTCATCCTGCGATCATCTGTGGTTTGACAGGTACAGCTCAGAACAGAGGATATTTGCTTCTCAGAACCTATTACATCTTTCCATTCCATCTCTCTCAAAGAAAATATTTCTTTAGGGAAAAGTGATAGTATAATGTGACAAATCAGAAAGAGATTAGATAAGGTATTTTCCTTTATTGGTTAAGTCACAATGAACTAGGGTGATTCTGCAAAGCCTCTTTTGCTTCTTCTGTGTGCTAATTCTTACTTCTGTGTTGTTTTATTATGAGCATTTAAACATACCAAAACTATGTACAAAACAGATTTCCTATCATGGGAAAGTTTCTACAATTGTATAGAAAAGAATTCTTAAGTCATGCAGAAAAGCATAGAATTTCAAGTATGCCTGTATACCATCAGTCCTGTAGACCAAAAATTTGCCCTGAAGTTTTATTCTTTTTCATACTTCTGATCTGATAAATATTTAAGTCTGTACCTCAAGTGTAGAGTTCCAACAGAAATAAAATTTAACTTACTAATAACTTCAGAAATTTAGAGTGAGTTAAAATATGGATTCACCATCCCTTTTTTCACATCTTTTTTCTGTTCCATTCTGTTGCCTTTCTGTAAAACAGAAAGCAGAAAAAAATTATAGGCCCTTTTCAGCAGAAAAGCTAAAATACTACAAATTTTGAACTTGTAAAGTAGTATTTGTCTCAGTAACCTAACGTTTACCATTATTACATGAACAAATCAAAAATGCTGTCTCTGATCAGAAAAAGCTTTTTCTCCAAAACAAGAACTTATCCCCACGAAAATACTCAGATCTAAAATCATTATTTCTTTTGGATCATGAAGAAAACAGAAAACCCAGAATTTTTTAGCAAACAAATATGTTCAGGAAAGCTTATTTCTATCATATTTTCAGAAAATTGCTGCCTTTATACCTATAATTCTGTGTTGAAACCAAAGGCTAAATTATTTAATCCATTTTGGCTCAGGCCTATGCAGGGTAGATGTGGCAAAGGAACTTCCCCTTTCTCATTCCCATTGAAGGTTGGATAATTACTCCCCACCTTTTCCAGTGGGAACACATATGGCCACAGATATCTGCCAGACAGGATCCAGGGGATCATTTATAAGGGCAACTAAGAAACATTGGTACTGAATCAGACACTCAACAGATCTTTGAGGAATCAGAAGACAATGAGGAATAAGAAACCAGTTTGATGTATTTTGAGAGCTACAATTCCAGAAATCAAGCAAAATCTATTCTTAAAACTGCTATCATGGTTTCAAGGAAAAATTTCTATTGCTGATACACCTGGCAAGTTCCTTACAACGCTGAGATGGAGACCTAAGTGACCATTTGGGTTTTTAAAGCTCTTTAGGATAAATAGGACGTGTGTCTCAGGAGCTCAAATCTCAACCCAGCCCAAACAGGCTCAAATCAAACTTAGGGTGGAAGATATTATTTGCAAAAGAGTCATGGGTTTAAAAACATTTAGCAGAGAACTTGAGACTGACCTGTCATCTCGGGCAGATTTGAACACACTGTTCCCACAACTCCAGAGGAAGCTCTAGTCAGCATCAGCAGCAAGAAAGCTGCTCTGAGGAGCTGATGATGTCTCTGCTTAAGCTTGGGACATAATTTATGGCACACCTTCCTCTTCTGACACTTGTTCTTTAATGGCTTTATTGTCCCAATGCTTCATGCTCTGACTAAAGCCAATGTATCCATCTTCCAGAAAACATACATGGAAACCATGTCCTTCACATATGAAACCTTTTCTAGCTCAGTGATTATCAGGTAGTTAACACTGAGAATCAGCAGTTGGTTGTTCTGGGGGAATGTTTTATTTCAGCCATTAAGTTTTCTATAAGAATAGAATGCTTAATAATATGTTTCCCGAAAAATCCTATGAAGCATCTTTTTCATATATTAAGGAGCTAAATAAACTATAAATCTGTAATGTGTCTAAACAAGAAAAAATTTAACCTGCGTATATCACAGCAGCTTTGTAAAATCTGAATCTACAGCCACACATCCTGCCCTGTCTAGTTATCCAGAAGGAATTCAACCCAAAGCTCCCCAGGGTTTCTTTACACTGCACGTAATTGCTTCACAACAGCTACAAGCCACCAGCAGAATCTGATCCTGTGAAATTGCATTAGTGGATAATATTATTGTTTTGCCCATCTCAAAAGAAAACAAAGAAAATAAATACGACAGGATAAAAATACATAGCATGACCTGAGCCAACCTTCTAGCTGTGCAAGAGAGCTCTCTTTCAATTAAAGGCTCTTTCTCTTTTTTCAATTAAAAGCTCTTTCTCTGTCTTGCAACTTTCCAAAAGAAATTGGTACACTTTCGAAGCCAAAAGTTTATACCAAAAAAAAAAAAAAAAAAAAAAATTGGTTTAGACAAAATTTAACCCAGGGAAAACATCACATTAAGAGCTCTTATGTCATGGGCTCCATTTTGATATTTTCTGGAATGTAATCCCTTCAGTTTTCATTTTAGAATGATTTTGGAGTTTGGTTCTTTTTTCATAGCATCAAAAGTACTTGAGACACCAGATAAAGTTTTTGGTCTAATCTAAAATGTTAATTTCAGCTGCTCTGTAAGAAGTAATTCATAGAATCATAGAATGGTTTGGGTTGGAAGCGACCTTAAAGATCATCTAGTTTCAACCCCCCTGCCATGGGCAGGGACACCTTCCACTAGACCAGGTTGCTCAAAGCCTCATCCAGCCTGGCCTTGAAGACATCCAGGGATCCACAACATCTCTGGGCAACCTGTTCCAGTGCCTCACCACCCTCTCTGTGAATAATTTCTTCCTGATATTCCTGATAATTCTTTGTTTTCTCATACATTCTGAACAAAAATCAACTCTGAAATTGCCCAGGTTTTTTCTTAAATAAGAATGCTGATTTCTAGGCACTTCTGCTTTACACTGAGATATTACTACAACATGACATGGGTTGAAGATATAAAATAAGGGCTTAACGTTTCCATTCAATGTACCCAACTCTGCTGAATACCTTTCTAAATGTTTAGAATCTACAGATTCTGTAACTGTTGTTGGGGAAACCAATAAAATATGACACTGATATGGAACAGATAAGTTTTGCTTATACCTTTTATGGAAGGAATCCTATCACTGGGACTGTTTATACACACTGACGAACAGGATTTATGACTTCTGTCACAGCATGATGAGTTTTCCAAGTTTTAGGGGTTTTTTTGGAAGTAAAATGTGGTTTGGGAGATAAGCCATATGGATTGACCTCTATCACAGTCCCAACCTTCCTTTAAATTAAAAATTCTTCTTTTTAAAGGAGCAATGTTTTTTTCATTATTTATATTAGATCCTGTCACTTCAGAGGATTCTTAGCATAATTTATCTGTTAGTATCTTGAAACTGCAAGAATTACAAAAGTATAATTTTAACTCCACATTTTGGCAAATGTAATCTCTCAAAGACAGAACAGTGTACACAAAGGTTAATTGAATACTTGCTAAAGGTAATTTCTTGTCAAAGAAATACCTCTTTAAATTAGAATGATTAGGTAAAAAAGGAAATTTGCCCAGTCACACAAACCTGACATGCAAACACTGGGGTATCTTTCATCTACATTCTCAGTCAGGAGCCAGTAATGAACTGCATACAATTATGGTGTTTGGATGTTGATACCTCTTGTGTTTTTCATGTTCAGACACATAGCTGTAGATTTCAATGGAAAGTATGAACTAAAATATGCTGAGCAACCACCACCGGAGTCAAGGATATTTTTGGCATTCAATGTAGTAAAATGTTTAACAACCAGCTAAGCAAAGAACATGACTACCAGTCGTGCAGAAGGAGACTGAAATATTTTTAAAAAGAAACATCTCTATTTTAATTTGAGAGAGCTGAATTGTCTTTGGATTAGGGAAGGAACAGAATGAATTTCACTCTGAAAAAAATGGAGGTTCTCTAGATCCTTTGAAATGTTTCAAAGTAGAGATTATCTAAAAGGGGTAATAAAAGAGAAAGGCAATGCAAGACCTGAACGACTCTGGAAGTGTACTCTCAGGTCTTTGCTGATAAGCATTGTCTGCTGGAGCTCTGTTTCACAGGTGTGCTCTGTGACAGAGCCTTCAGATAGGTGTAACCTGAGGATTAAGGTAAGCACAAAGCACAAACCCTGTCTACTACTGTGTCAGGAGTCAGCTACGTGGGAGAATGAAATGTAGAGAGATGGGATTCTTTCTCCAGTCACTTCATATGCTGGATATATATGCTTCTAGTCAGACCAGGTGCTGGCTTTGTCTCATTTCAGATCTATTTTATCAGTTTTGGACACTACTGCTGATCTATTTTTCTTAAACTGTTTTAAATTACATATAATTCAAATTTTCTGACAACAAGGTATTTCTAACCTAATAGAGTAGCAGCTCTATAAATTGAGACTCTGGGACACCTTCAGTGGCCATCATCTACTGGAATAAGTAAAGAGTGTCCAATGGATACAAAGGATGTGGTCTGCACTGCCTATATCTGTTGAGAAATGAAAAAACAGTGGTCAGAAAATGGAGAAATATCTTCTGGGTACCACTGGTGACATCAAAGGTGATTATTTGTAGTGTGACATCCTGAATCTCCAGGGTAGCAATGTCACTAATCCAAAATGAAAGGTAAAAGATATATAAATAAAGCTGCCGTTTCATTTATCTGAGCTATATGTATTTAGCTACTAAGGTTCTGGGCATAACAGGAGCTAATCTAGATATTTTTTTTTGCTGTTGAATGAATGGTATCTTGACTAATATAAGCAGTTTAAGTGTTAATTAGTGAAAGAGAAATCAAAACAATCCCATTTCCATGGACATTTTTCAGGTTGCTTATCATTCATTTTATGCTGTGTGTAGTAATTCCTCTGACAGATGAAGATATAAGAATATCTTAGAGGGAAATGAACTGGGCAATTTTGTTATTTTGAATGTGACAAGCAAAATTACCACTTTAAAGTAAAATCTGAAATTGTGTAAAGAGGAATGGAGGTGAGAAAAATATTAGGAATTTATGTAAACTTCAAATATTGAAAGTAAACATGGAAAAGTAGAAGTAAAAGATAAAAATAGAATTTTTTTATACATATAACTGATTAGGATTGGGACTTAAATTTATTGACAGAAAAAATATGTACTAGTGGTTTAATTAATATCATGCTAAAAATAGATATAAGGCAGGAGATCTAAGCATACCTAAGTATTTTCACTCAAACCTATAAGCCCCATGACAGTGTAACCATCCAGTAAGCCAGACCAAACCCCTGCAGACTGACTACTACTGTCTAGAAGCTTGTCATCTTAGTTTAAGCTAAAGGTCAAGGCTCCTTCTCTAGCCAGTAGACAAATGACCTGCATGTCCTGAACCATTCTCCCCTGCCTTAGATGGCTACCATAGGATGCAATGAATCATGCCTTTGTGGCATTGGTCTCAAGTGATTAATAAGGTTATCCAGAGGACTACTTTATTATAGACAACTGCATTTTTTAGAGTGGGAGTTATGTAAGAGGCACCTTAGCACATACTACTGTCTATTATGTGCATATGAGTACCCCAAAATTCTCAGTCAAGTTCTCCATGTGGACTACCTTATGCTTGCATAAATATAAGAATAAAATCTGAAGAGTTTATATTCTCAGTATTTAACACAGAGCAAAGTGTTACTGTTACCATTTTAGAGATGGCAGAGGTAGATGTCTTAATCAAAAAAAAAAAGAAAAGGGGGACAAGATACTCATATAAGGGCAAAACCATGGCTAATTCATATGTGTATTATGCTACAAGCATCTTTTTAGACCCTTAAAAAAATAGAGAGGTTTTGTAGAAACCTTTTAAACTGTGCTGTGCACCAACAGCCCTGATGTGAGCAGCATGTGCCTTGCAACGCTCGCTCTCTGGCACCATGCCTTACCCAGGCTATTGAGTGAAGGCACCACCTGGCTAATGAAAATCTCCTTCCAGATAACTGGAATAATGTAATATATACACTAGTATTTTGGTTTGGAATAGTAGCAATGTCAGGAAGCCAATCACACTTATTTCATATTCTGTTAGCACAGCACTTTTGATACATCCAAACTGGGTTCATTTCAAAAGCAACTATACCAGAGACTACTGCAGCTACGCATCAAATACGTTCCAAATCCCAGTGAAAACATAAGGATTGGAACTAATGGTTGGTAAGTGGAGTCAGCTGTCATCTACACGCATGGCGAGGAAGGCTGGTTCTGATTAAATTTATTCTGAATTAAATCTCCCAAACTACATATAGTGTAGACATAAGGTCCAATTTCGTCATCTTCTTACCTGGTCCTACTGTACCAAAGCTGTTCCTACTGTAGACACAGCCAGAGCAATCTCTGGGATCACTGAAGACACTGTCAGAGCTGCTCCTTCTTTTAAAGTAGGATCAATTATACCTAGGTGATTCCTGGCAGAGTATGTTTAATATATTCCTAAAAACTCTACAGCTTCCATGGGCTTGTCTTATTCATGTGTTTTGTTATTGTCTTTATTTTTTGTAACCTCTAAGATGAGTCATTCCCAGATATTCATATCTCTTACTTTTTTCCACCATGTACATGGAAAACAAATTATTCACCTCTTCTTTTTTCAAAGTTTCAACATACTTGAAAATTGCCAGCATGACCGGTTCTCCCATAGTTTTTGCCTTGTTATTCTGCAGAAACCCCGTCTGCGTAATCTTCCTTGAGAGAAGCAAATTAAGAAGGAAGACTCCAACAGATTCAAGAGTTGAACCCATTTCTCTAAGTCTCGGTCCAATGCTTTAATCACAAGGATCTCCTTCCTTCCTGAATATGGTGACTGCCTTGCAAGGTCATTTTGTTCAGATAAGAAGTAATTTTAATTTTTCATGTGAAAATTTGCTGAACCTTCACAGGAGGCATATACATTCAAAATATTCATTTTTCTAAATAATTTTTTAGGCTTTTTTTTTTAATGATCCAAAACTAATCTTCACAAACATCATTCTTCAGAAAAAAAAAAAAAAGACCCAGAAAACCCCAAAACACCAACCCAAATTCAACACATAATTTTTTAATTGAAAAATTGAAAGAATATATTTTTAGTCAGTTTGCAAGGTATTTTTTTCCAACCAGATAACATTTCAGTTTTGTCAAAAACTCAAGTAGTTGCAGAATTTTTATAAAAAAAATCCTGGATCTTCTAATCTGGAACTCCTAAGATACAGTTTCTGCACACTGACTACTATTAATTTTTCTATTTTAAATTATTTTTGCTTTAATGGTTCTATTACTATATATTTCATATTATAGGCAGAGACATTAATGCAGTGGGTTTGACTTTGGGGGTCTACATTAACATTACAATAGAAATTACAATTTGACTAGATGTGTCCTGCTGTCTGTAATTTTTTAATATTTGTCCAGCCAGATAATAAAAGACACATGGGATAGAGCTCCCAAGCTCTGAAATATGAAAGAGGAGCTACAACTGAGGAAATCAAAGTGTAATACCTGGAATTCAAATTTCAGTTCTCAAAACTAGTTACTAACTAAATTATGTTTAGATAGCTAAATGAAACATCTCTTGAATTAAACACAGGCATAAACATAGGGTATTCTAAATATACAAAGCCTGTTGTAATTGGAAAAAGCATAGCAGAGAAAAATGTGATTCCCAAAGACAATTAATCAGTGTTTGAGAAATGAATAGAAGTTGGAAAGATGTGTGCTTGTGTAAACTAAGCATGTAACAGCCAAATTCTTCTAAATTCTGCAGATTCTTTTCTATTTTAACAATTATACTAAGGAAAATGCACAGGTGTTAAGCTACAGGTTGACTAGAATGTTGTGTGGGAGTTTGATTTTGTTTTTCAGACCAGGAGAACAAAAAAATTCCCTTTAGGTGGAAGACACCCTCACAGACAATTTATCTGGTAGTTCCCATTTTTCAATCCAACCTCAGAACTCCACAATAAAGTCTAGGTGCAGAGGTCCCCTTGCGACCTGCATGATTCCCCCCTCAAATGTTCTTTTTGAGCAAGCATCCCAAAGGGCAGCTCCATGTGGGTTGCTCTCCTGTTTTGTAACCTGAATCCCTAAGGGGAAGTCAGCAGGGACCACTCAGGTCATACAAGGATAACATCACTGCTCATAGATTAGATACCAGGACGAAGTTCCTCACAGAGAGGATGGTGAGGCACTGGAACAGGTTGCCCAGAGAAGCTGTGGATGCCCCATCCCTGGAAGTGTTCAAGGCCAGGCTGGACGAGGCTTTGAGCAACCTGGTCTAGTGGAAGGTGTCCCTGCCCATGGCAGGGGGGTTGGAACTAGATGATCTTTAAGGTCCCTTCCAACCCAAACCATTCTATGATTCTGATACCAGGATACACAACATGTCAAGTCCAGCACCATCCTGTACTCCATACCCATGGAATTACTTGTTGTCGTTGCCTGACAGGAGCTGCTCCTGGATCATGGCTTGTCCTCGAAGATTCATGGTACGTACCATTCCCATTGGTCTTTGGCCATGAGAAGATATGTACCTGCCACTGATTGGGTGAAAAATTAAGGGTAGTCTGACCTGTGAGAAGCCTTCTGACCTTATTCATGTTTATGGTCTGGGATACATCAGTGCTTTTGGGGTTGTTAGGTTCTGTGATTTTATGTTGACCCAGGAGGTGACCAGGAAGCAGACAGTGATTCAGACATTGTCTCATCGGCATTCTCTTGGGTCTGAGGTGGGAGAAACACTGCCCTCAGGAGCAGGTCTATTCCTAAGGGGCCTGTCTCCTGTCCAGAGAGGAAGATGTAGAGGCAAGTTTGCAAGAAGAATGTTTTCCCCACACATAATACAAGTAGTATATACAGTCCGAAGAGCGGATGTATCTCTGCATTTGCTTGTGTAAATTAGGCCACAAATGACTCCTTTTCTCTTATTAGCATCGCTGGTAACTACCCTAATTGATGTTTGTCTCTTACAATGCCATCATTTGTGCCTCACACTTCTTTGGGGCTAAAAGATTTAAGAAACACAAATCTGTGGTAATAAGTATGCCATGTATTCCTTTCTACTTGGAAGATCCACAAATTCATGCCTTTCCACCCCCTCCTGGAATTTCTAACTACAAATGAATTAAAAATGGCATTTAGAATTGGTTTAATTACTGCTGAAACTGAGGAAAAAAAGGTTAAGGATAAAGCTCATGCTGAAATTTTCTTTCAATGCTTTTAAACTGAATTTCTATTCTATTTTTACTCACCCTTTTTGTTTCTGCTTCAGTATCTTATAATTATGGGGCTTTTTGCAAGGCATAAATAAAAGCTCTTAGTACACATGGCAACGACTGTGTCTGAGAATAACTGACATTCAAGGGTTTAACATTTTTTTTTTCTTGCTAGCAGTTCAAAAGCATATCACCATCCAGTTTAGCACAATTAAACACCCGTACTAAGGTCTGCTTGCACCGGATTAACAAAACTGCTTCTAACCAGGGCTTAGCCACAGCTGTATTCCACTTGTGCACTGTGCTCACCTATGTTCCTACACAGTCAAGTCTCATTTCTCAGCTTTTTAACTTACATGAGCACTGAAATTAACTTTAGAAACCACACTAACAGAACAAAGTCTAGCCGGGCCTGTTCCATTTTGTTCTTCTTAATTGAATTGAGCCTCAAAATTGGTAGTTGCATAAGAATACGTGACTAGACTGTCACATTGCAGAAGCCTGTTTGGTATGCATCTCACATCTACCTCGGGCTTTCTATCACTTAGTGCTGACAGCATGAATGGATGCTAAGATTTACTGACTGACACTGCAAAGTTGGTATTGTCAGGAGAGGCAGACACCCTAATGATGTGCAGCACTGCTGAAAGGAAGGGAGAAAGAGAGAGAGAGACATTGTTTCCATGGCTACACAATAATACTTCTTCCATACCTCTTCTTACTGCCTCGCCATCTGTGTCCATTCTGCAGATAGAAGTTGATTATGTCTCATTACAATATTTAATGACTCCCAAGTTATTAATTAGTGAAGGTTCAAATAGGATTGTGCCATGCTGTAAACATTATTCATACAGTAATCTTGAAAAATATTATATAAAACAAATAATATCACTCTGTACCTAAGTTAACCCTGTGTATATCAAGACACCTTGGAGTCTATTGCAGTAAAATGTCTCAGTAGTGAGTTGTCTGCTCCAGACTTTCTTGCAACCGGTGTTGCTCGTTACAACAGGACACAGAACCACAGAGGGTCTTGGGCTGTATCTTTAAGCATCTGGTAGTAATATTACTGACACCTGAAATACAGAAATAATAAAATAAAATAATTCACCTGTTTAAGCCTCAGTCCTCGAGAGAGTGAACCATTCATACTGTTCAGTTCCAAGTACTATGTAACACCCAAAATCAATAGGTGCCAGTATCCATAGTCAATGGGAGAAGGTAGGTAACTTCCAGGGGTATTGCAATCTGCCCTTCACAGGAGAAGCTTCTCTTTCTTTTAGTGGTCAGCAGTGCTGAAACAATCTTCTAGAGCCAACTACACATTTCTGAGTGAAAAACCAGGATGAGATGCATAAATTTGGACATCTGACTAAGACATGTAGCTTCTAATACTGTCCAGTAACCTCCTGCACACCACTTGCAATCACTATTGTCTATGTTAATATAATATGAGCAGTAGTGGCAACTAGAGAAACTATGCACTTGCAGAATTAATACTATAAATGTGAGTAGCAGATTAAAGCAGATGGAAAGTTATAAACATGGGGGACAGGGGTTTCCAAATAAAGCATCTTCACATTTTGAAGGTGAAGGTGACTCATTCTGAGATTTTGCCTTTTGTGGAGTTCTTTACTGAGAAGTCCTTTTACATGATTCAAAGGATTTGAGTATGTTTAGCAGTATCTTCTGGATTATTCTTTGTTTAGTTGCAGTCCTCTGGAGGCAATGGCATTCATTCCACTGACCTCAGAAGATTCAGCAAGGATATAACTAATAATTGTATATAAAACTATATAGGTAGAGTTAAATCATTTGCAGTGCATATGCACTCTCCTCCTTATTAAGTTGCTTTATACTAAGTGACTTGACTTGTTTCCAGGAATCTAAAGGCATAAGGATGTTTGTACATAAAAGATACAAATCAGCTTTAGGCTGAAAATGTCAAGATGTAAAATAACTGAAAGGACTTGAAGAAGGTCTCCTAGAGATTATGCATACATTTACAGCTCAATTTCCTTTAATGCCACTGGAAAATTCTCTTGTGACAAGAGCCGGAGACCTGCAGTTTTGCTACAAGATATGTTTAATCTTTAATGAAGGTATTTGTGGCACAGAAATACAAGTATCCCAAGCTTTGCAAGCATAAGACTTGCTATTTGTGTCCCTGCTGAGCAAAATGAACTTTTTCAGGCCTTATTCTACAACTCTTACTGATACTGTGTACGTCTTCAGCTCAAGTGAATGATCTCTGCATACAGTGAATCATCATCTTTGAGAGCTGCAGAAGGGGTTCTTAGATGTCCACTCTCTGTGTTGAAGAAGACAGACATGAATTGCTAAATAGGTGTCCAAAAAGACCATTGTGCACACTGAGCTCCACCATGCTTTTCTGGCACTGTACATATTCAACAGAATCTGTCCCTGAATTTCCAAGTGCAAAGATGGTAACACTTGCTGTTGATCCCAGCCTCCACTTGATTAGGCACAGAAATCGTAAGCACAGTATGCATTTGTCAGCTGGTGTAAATTGATACACATAATTTACAAATTAACATTGATTTGTGAAGACATACAGTATGGTACTTTGAGTTTTACTATGCAGGTTTAGGAGCAGTAAGACCATGAGAGTAACAGCAAAATTGGTGTCTGACTGGAATCAGGTCCTTAGACAGAATAATGTTTTGGAGTTGAGCTTAGCTCCTCAACTGAGAAAATATTAACAAAGTGGGGTTTAGTCCCTCTGGTCTAAGAAATATATATGAAGTTAAACAATAAAACTTCCAATACGCATATTTGTAAGGTAACTTTCTTAATATGGAAAGCTGAGCTAAGAAACCATGACTCGATACTACTCAGTTCCCAGGTACACCTAAAACAATAAAGCATATTTCCATCTTTACAAGTAGCATGAAAAAATTTTTATTTTAAACTCATATGGATGTCCTCTTTAGACAAACTACACAATACAATAGAAAACATTAAAGCCTTTCTGGTTTCAGCAGAATATTCAAAAGTTCCTCAGAGAATAAGAAACTTCACATTCAGGATAATTTTATTTAGCTTTAACCAACTAAAAATAAATTGTCTGGCTTACACATGTTTCATCTGGATGCTTTGGAAGGTAAAAAAACCTCAACAAAGCTATTCATCCTACCACTCTCAAGAAACACTGGATCATGCTTTGGAAGTCCCCTCACGGTTTCCTAGACAGCAGATGGAACATAGATAATGATCTTAGTCTAGGTGTTTAATTTTAAGACAGACAAAATTAACTGGGATATAACTCTTGGATTCAGTTCTATTTAAGTAAACTCTTATCCTTAACCCTATTGACATATTCCATAATACCAACCACTACTAAGATGATCAGCAAGTCTGCAGAGCTCAGATCAGCCCTAAGATCTTTTCTGAAAACAAGTACAAAACGTGTTATCCAATAGACTGTATCTACTGTTAATATTTTCTGCAAATAATTCAGGCATACTCAGGTGATTTACTCCTATTCAATATTCCATTTTATTCCAGAGCATCTTTTCTTTCCCAGAAAGTAGTCAATCCCTGAAAGAAAGATTAACAATCCAAGGATTAAGGTAAGTAGCAGTATTTAAGGAAACGACCCCTATAATGGAATAACCTTCAACATATTCAACACGTGCTTACAGATGCAACTGAAAAATTCAGACATTTGAGTAAGTTACCTCAATAGAAAACCATGTACAATACATATTTAGGACACAAGTGTCAGAGCAAAAATCTGATCTACATTTCCAGCCTGAGAAGCTACATGTCTCCATAGTGAAAAGAGCCTAAAGGGATATACATCAAACAAGAAACTAATTCCTAGCTGTTTATTAGTTTGTATATTCTTCAGAGGAATAGCCTGGAAGGAAAAAGAAAGAAAGAAACAAACAAATAAAACCTTCTCTTGAAGGGCTGAACTGTAAATATCTTGCTGATAAGGTTTTTATAGAATTGTTCCTAATTAATCAGAGACTGTCATTCATTCCATTGCTGGCTGGATTTCTGCATTGCAGTACTAAAAATCTAGCTGCACTGCTGATGCCTTAAAATAGGTCCATAAGCCTCATTAACATTGTACCCAAGTAATTATGTAGAATATTTCACGAATAAAAGAATGGCTTTTTAAGTCAAAGCCTTTAAGAAAATCAGTGCACATCAGGAAGACCAAAGTGAAAGCAGTATCTAATGAAAAGAAAGCTTTGTTCATGCCCTATGCCATCTTCACAGATAAAAGTTAGTTGACATATCTAGTATAAACCTAGCTCCAACAAAGTCTGCTTTATTAGATTTGGAGAATTGTCTCATTATTATGTAATATTAATTCTGGAGTTCTCTTCACCACGTGTGCAGTCTATGTTGAGAATCTCTTTTCCCTTTATTCCCCTCTCATAAAGACCAGTTTGTGAACCACCACAATACCAATAATCCAATGGCATCTAAACACTCTACAGTTTATACTTAAGAGTATTAGTGCTGGAGGATGTAACAACCTTTTCACTTTGGCTGAAGATTTTTTCTTGGCAGCTACAAGGCTAAAACCAAAAGAACTGATTTTAATATATTCTTTGTTTTAAAGGCTTGACTTTTTCTTTAGTTTTCATGTTCCTCATGTCCCACAGTCATCTTTTTGCATATGAAATTTAATTTTGATACTGTTGCATGCCATAGGGCTTCCTTAGTTTTAATTTACTGTAATGAATTAAGTCCAAATATGTTAGAATTTGAGCAAGTTTGTGCTCAGTTTTAGACTTCAAATAATCAAGCTGGGAACACTGAATATTCTGATTTGGATTATGTCCATAATATATTCAAAATGAAAGTAAGCAAGCTCAAAGAGAATTAATGCTGAGTCACAGTACCCCTTCTACTGTTATCTTTCAGCCTGTGTGTTGCAAAACCTGAGATTCCTTCAGGATTGTGACTCATTATTTAGAACATGATTATTAGAATGGCCTGATTCAAACTAAATGTCTATCCTGATTCCAAAAGTTGACTAAGGTAGACTCATGCTGAGTATAAACACAAAGCAAGCACACAGGGTACTTTTCCCTATAATTTTCCCAGTCTCTACTTTACAGCACCGAGATTTTAAAAACCAGAGTTGGTTTCTATGCATTTAGTAAACCCAATGGAATTCTATTCCAGGAAATTACTCCACCTCCTCTAGAACACATGCAAGCTGCTGAAATGTCTATACTTATTTGTATTTACAAAATCTGGACTACATTTTGTCCATATCTCAGGTTCTTTGGGGCAGAAACAGTGAAAATTACCATACCAGATAAGCAAAGTTTCATCTTCCTCTTCTAACTGTGTGTTTATTGGAGATTTGGATACATTGCACCACAGACACAAATGAAAATATAAAATATGGCACAAACATACTCAAACTATAAGGGTATTCATAACTGTGCAGCTATGGCCACACTGACTTCAGCATACGCTGTAAAACACAGCCACGAGTTCATAGGATCATGAGCTCACTCAGGTAGGCAAGGACCTGGAGGTGTCTACAGTCCAACCGGTTGCTCAGAGTTTCATCTCCACTCCAAAGGTGGGTAAGATTCTTTGGATAATCTGCTCCACTGTTCGGCTTTCTTCCAAGGCAAAGAGTTTTCAATCTTCACTTCACTCTTAAATTACGTACCCCTCCAGGTTCAAGTGATGCCCATAGCTTCTTGATGTCCAGTTGGTGTTTGACCCTGGAACTATATTATATGGTTTTGACTCGCAGCATAAACTTTTTTCTTCACTGTTCAACATCGTAAGTGTTTGCTACAGGCTGGATAATTTCAAAAGACCAATGATAATTCTGTATTGTTGAATTTCATTTCTGGAAAACATTTAACATTAAATAAATATATTAAATAAGTTTTATAGAGATTATTTCACGAAACAGTATATTGATTTTTGACTTTTGGTTTCAAATCCGATTATGGTCAGTTTTAAAGCTACAGGCATGGAAAACCAAAAGATTTATTTTGGGCCAGCTCCAGATACATGTGGAGTTAACAGTCATCTTGATAGCAGGCTATGGTGTATACCAAAAAAATAGGTTTGCCATGTGCCCAAGCTCAGGTTAACTGTTGCTGTCTAGAGCTGGGGTAAGAGCTAGTGGCATCCCACAGGAACAGTCACTGTGTCTGACTCTCTCAGTCTACCCACTAACAGAAAGAACTAACTCTCTCCTTCTACCCTCAGCCCTATTCCTCCCACTTTCTGTATCATTCCTGCCCTTTAGCCTGCATGGGAGGAAGGTCCAGTTCTGATCAGGCCTTGGATCCTCATCCGTGGAGCAGCACAATTCAGGTTTGCAAGATTCAGTTTTGCTGTCAGTGCTGACAGCAGCGAACCAGCTCTGTATGTAGGTTGTGGCTCTTCCCTCACTATATTTATGGTGCTGACCTCAAGGTAACCTGAAGAGGTTGTTTGGGTATATAGAGGACTGATGTTTCAAGTAAGGAAAGCAGATACAGAATAGCTAATTAAAATGAAATATGTCAACTCAGGGTCATAGACAAATCTAAAGCAGAAACTGACATGACATTGCTTAATTCTTTAAGAGCAGCAGTCAAACTAAATTTCAGCCTGAATTTAAAGACACAACCTCTCACATTTTAGAAGTGCCTATTTAAGGACCATTGTTCACCTTCTTTGACAGTTTAATATTTGGCTTTATTTCTTATCTATATCTTGCTTTAGTACAGCAGTTGATCTAAATAACAAAATTGTCCACTGGGTAGTCTATCAAGGAAAGAGATACAGTAAAAGTGTCAAACTAAATATCCTTATTTTTCAGCATTAAAAACAAACTAAAACCAGAACAAACAAACAAACAAACAAAGACAAAATTAGTACAGTTTTGTTCCATGTAATACAGGATTTATATGAGGAACATTTTCAAGCTACATTTCACCAGTCCTATGAATTACAATCCAAATGTCTCCTAGTATCAGGATATCATGCAAGATGGAACTTCAGCGTTGCTACTGATTTTTACTGTAACCATTTCCCTGATAAAATCCCCTTGGGCAAATTATGCCTGTCAAGAGTATAAATAATCTGAAGGATGAGTGTGTTTGCATTAGGCAGACTTCCAAGCCTATGTTACCTACCTGTCTGCCTACAATTAAAAATCTTTACTAGCAGCTAAAAATACTTGAATAAGAAAAAAAATTGGAAATACAGAAATAAACACACACATATATATATAAATTAAGACCAACTAATTTTATAATAATACAACAAATGAAACATTAGTAAATAATTGGGAGGACAGTGCTTTCAGAACAGAGTAGAACCCATCTCACCTAATTTCAATTAGTTAAGAATTGACTTTATAGCTTCGATAATTATTTCAGATTTTCTGCAATTAAAAGCAAGGGAGGTGTCTTCATCCCCAAACAAGTGGGATGAATTACCCTCTGGAGGCAACTCTTCCCATCCAGCACTCCAGACTAGAGAAAGATGAGATACAATAAACATAGACGAGGCTGGTGGGACAGGATTCAATTCAAGACATTTAAATTTACATGTCAACATAAATTAACTTGCCAGACTAAATTTAGCTTGTCCAGAAGCATAAAAGCCGTCTAGGCTCTCATTATAGTCAATGAAGATATAATCAACACAGACACCACAGTCTAGAGCAAATTCAGCTGACCAAGTGAAGGTGTCAGTAGTGGTGTGAATGAGTATTTGTCTGGTCTCCACTGACTTTATTAACTAGAATTGTATAAATGATAGTGGAATGTTAGACGTGTTTTACCTCTCGACACATATATAGGGACAAGAACGTGTAGTCTCAAACTGAACCTTGTCACTCCCTTTTAAATGGCTAAAACTAGGTAAGATGAATCAGATACAGTGAATTGGATTGCTTTGGGAAACTCACCTGTTTAAAAAAATTTAGGTTTACAGACAGTCAGTAGAAAATTTAGATATGTGAGAGTGAGGAGCTCCAGTGAATGTTACCAGGCAGCATGTAGTTGAGTATATGTGTGTAACTGGGTGAATGTCCAAAACCGAACTTTTGAACCCTCAGGCACAAGCCTGCAACTTACTAGGTACAACTGGTAGGGACTGGCTATAAATTTTTATAACACCTGAACTAAATGAACTTAAACATCCTAAATCTTCCAGTTAATGAAGAGGCATGGGACAGAACTACCAATTAATTGTGAAGCTGATCAGGCATTTGCTTCTGCAAAGTTTTTCTATTTGAACTGGGATACTTTGGGTCTGAAAGGAAGAGATAGTGCTGAAAGGAAAGGTTCCTCAAGAGAAGAGGTTGTCTTAGAAAGCGGAAGGGGGCTTGGAAAGAAGAGGGTGAAGATGCCACCTGGAGGAAAGTTCATGGAGATGTATGGAGTCAAATGCTGGAGATGGCCAGGAATTTCAGCCACTAACACCTCAAACAGGTAACTGAGCAGCTGCACTGCAGAAACCAACATGCCTTTCTGCCCGACCTTCAGACCAACACTGACCTCTCTGCTGGGGAGTCAAGACCTATGAGCATAGTGCTGTGGGAAGGAATGAGTGAACACATAAAATGAATCACAGAGTATCTTAAGTTGGAAGGAACCCATAAGGATCAAGTCCAACTTCCTGCACCTTGCAGGAATACCTGAATCTAAATCATATGAAAAGCTCTGATGTTGTTGGCTCTTAAATAAAGACCAGCATCCAGGCCCACTTCAGGTTCTCGCTTACTTTGTCATAGAATCATAGAATGGTTTGGGTGGGAAAGGACCTTAAAGATCATCTAGTTCCAACCCCCCTGCCATGGGCAGGGACACCTTCCACTAGACCAGGTTGCTCAAAGCCTCATCAGCCTGGCCTTGAACACTTCCAGGGATGGGGCTTCCAGGGATGGGGCATCCACAACAAACTGTCTCACTTCAGAAAACAGCTAGGAAAAGGATTGGTATGTTCAGTGGACAATTCAGAATGAGCTTGCACAGCACTTTTATGATTCAAAGGTATAATGCAAACATACAAAATTGTCAGAAAAATAAATAAGATCCAGAGGGTGATCTTTCTTCTTTTTATAGCATTGATAAAAACAAAACTAGGGAAGGATACAGAAAAAAAATAAAGGGTGAAAACGTTTGGATGATAGAAGAAGCTGCCTCCTAGTGTGAGACTTAAAGAGCTCACTTTACCAGTGATGAATGCCTTTGTAATGCTAAAACATTCAAGTACTGAAGAATATACCACCTAATGCTGGATGCTGAGAAACAAGCCTGTGAGTGACACACAGCTATGTAGGTCCCATGGATACAACACACAAATGTGTGTGTCTGGGTAAAGTATGCTGTCTAAGAATTGGGATCTTTTACTGTATGAATGCAGAAAAAAAATACTCAGACCAGCTCTATATTTCACATAGTCAGGAAAAAAAGGTTGCAGATGGAAGCATGTGTGTGGAACACAAAAATAACTCCGAAAAAAAATTCTGATGGGAAGGAATTTTAAAATGGATGACTAACCTCAAATAAAGCCACCTTGAAGGACACTCAAGTGGTATTGTGGTATGACAATACTCAGCGGCATTCAGTCATACTGAAGGACAACTTTCTATAAGAAGCGTGCTTACTAATGTAGAATTAGTGCACTTCTCTTTTTACTCAGTACAAAATGACTTGCTTTGATTATCTTCCCACACTTCTTTTAATATAGGCCCATGAGTTATAAAGCTTCTAGATAGCTAAATTAAGTATTCTTAAAGGTCATAATGATATCTGAAAATATTCCCTTAACATTTTTTAATGTTCCGGAACCTAAAATATTACATTGGAATAGGAAAATAACATAATTAAGATCATCAAGAGAGGTACCTGCTAAATAAACATAACCTTACAGCCTTTTGTATGGATTATTAGATTCATAAAACTGGGTGAAAAAAATAAAAGGTCGGTATTAGTAACCTCAGGTGTAAGTTGAAAAATGTCTCATTGTATTTTAATGAAAGTTTAAAATAAAACAAAAATCAATCTGTTTTTTGGGTCTCTGTTGAAGACTGAAAGAAAAAAAAGACAAAAAAAAAAAGACAAAAAACTCCCCTATAATATTATTTCATACATCTTCCTTTGTCTTTCTAAATCCTGAAACTCTTTACACAGAACAGTAATACAGTTTTGGAGATATTGAAGAGAAGTAATAGGAAATCTGGAAGTTAACTTTTTTCTGAGAAATTTGAAATGTGGAGAGACGGTCTCTCATTTGCCTTCCGTCCATCAGTATATTTAAATATACGCTCAAGTTAAAACAAAATTGCCATTGCTTTGGTCTACCTTAGCACACTGTTTAATTTAAACCCCTGACTCTTAAAAAATGAATCTGAGCTCTTAAGATGAAGCAGATTCTTAAGGGCCGTGTTGGTTAAACATGTAAACATTTGGTTGGTGCTGCAGCAACGGTATTCAAGGGTTACCAAGGGTACCCTGGAGATGGTAAAGTTAATCTCACATTGTAGTTAGCATTCAGATCAGGGTTTGTTCCTCTTCCACAGAGCTAGATCCAGGTCTGTATTTCTGCTGCGCAGTTTTAAACCTAACCTGTTGCCTTTAGCCCAGACGCTGACTGTAACACTGAGGAGTCCAGTATCTCAAGGAGATAACCAGTGTTTTGGAAATTTTTTCCAGGCATCTGTAATGAAACCTGAGGTGCCTAAATACAAAATGTGTTCCTATTTTCCTGAACAAAAAACATCAAGGAAAAGAATTCTGTTGCCTGGAAAAGAGGGATGTAACTTTTCAGTAGTATGCTGTACAAAATATACTCTAAAAGGTCAAGTTTCATCGGATTGTTTCTTTAATCCTACAGACTTTGATATGTGCTGTATTTAATTGTGAAAATGGCAAAGGATGCTACTGTTTGAAAGAGGGAGAGTAAATATGATTTTTTTTCTCCCTTAGGCCAAGAAGACAGAGGAGTTTTAAAAATGCTGTGGCAGCAAAGCAAATTAGCCTGTAACAAATCTGACTAAACTATCATAAATAGTACTACAAATTAAATAATACTTTGTATAATTGTGTGTGACTAGTAATTTAAAACTTTTTTAGCTCTCATACATATGTTAATTATTTATACCTGAAATTGCTAAGGAAACATAGAGAAGTGAAAGAAACAGGTTCCTTGAATTTTCCTATCTGACTGTCTGCTAGAAAGTAATGGCAAACTTAGATACTTGAGACGAGCAGTTTTTTAAATCCAAAAGTAAAAATTGAATTTAGCTATATTCTGTCTCTACAATCTGAAGGTTACTTTAAGTTTGAAAATGTATGAATTATCACAGCTTTACTAATGTTATGTATTCATTATTTTACATACTGGATTTTTATCACTAGAAAATTGTGCCAGTAGCGACTACTTGTAGTGAAGAAACACACTGTAAAAAAACAACTCCTTTCTTTCTAGATAATAAATGTGAACATTCTTTCAAATTTCAGTGCCTTTAACAGCTCATTTTCAAGGTTTTCATTTACCATAAGCAGGAAGGGGCAACTATGATTTCTTATACCTGAAAGACTGACCACTGGAAAAATTTATTTCATGCTGCATTGTCATTGCTTATCTCAGGTTATATTAAGCTGCCAAGGTGCACATTAAACTGTAGACATGCTAGCTCCGCCTGTGGAAAAGGTACTTATATAAAAACTTAATATATATTTTTAAATATTGTTTCTATTAATTCATCAACAAAAAAAAATAAAATTCTTGAATATATCCTTCTTGTAAAACATTTATTTATATGAGTAGCCATTAAAAAAATATTCTCAACCCCTGTAACAATTAGATCTGTTAGTACATGTTGGTGAAATCAGAACACTTCATTCCAAGTGCTTGCAAGTGCTGGGAGGAGTTCAGATCCATGAAATTGAATTTTACCCACTTATGGTAAAAAGTCAAGGTCAAGACTTCTTTCAACACTGAAAGCAGATTCCAGAGGCTTCAGCTATTCCAAACATGTAGACTAGTCTAGGGTGTAGAGGGTACAATCACCTTACCAACAAGTGTACCAAAATATAGTAAGAAACTTGAACAAATAAACAAATATCCAAAGCTGAGGAAATGCTGTGAACTTACTGATGTGGCTTTAAATCTAAGAGATTGTGCACAAAAGTAGTTTTACTATGTGGCTGGTTTGTTTGTTTTAAGTTGGACTTACTTATAGGGAATTATATGCATAAGTTATCACAACTCTTTAGTTGACATTGAGAATTATTTTATCTTATTTATGTGGAATTCTCTTCTCATGGAAATGTTCTTGTTCATTACAAGCAATAAGATAACCACATAGTGGTATGTAAACTTTATTATCTGATTCATTCTCTACATTCTTTTCTTTCTCTTCTTGTTTTACACTCTGGGCATATTTGTTATGTTAGACATATTCTGTTACACAGCAAACAGCTATGTGTTCCGTGAAACATTTATTGATTCCATCTGTTTTTTTGAAATCATGGATGGTCCAAATGTTAGTTAAAATCTGTTTGTTATCAACAAACTGGTTTTATGAAGACACAAGAATGGCTTCTCATTGTTAAATACCTAAAATGATGGAATGGAATGCTTAAAACAGGTACAAAGATATTTATAAATGCAAATAGAATACTAATGGTAAAAGTAACCGTATATCTTCATGACAGCATTGGGATGTCACTTATATCCACGTGGTTGAAGGCACTGTAGACAAACAACAACAGAAAGTGAGGAACTCTGGGGAGACCTTATCGCTTTCTACAACTACCTGAAAGGAGGGCGTAGCGAGGTGGGTGTTGGTCTCCTATCTCTTACCTCTGTGGTAACATATTTAATGAAATGTGAAAAATGCTGCACGAAAATTGAGAGAGAGGAGTGAGAGTACGCGAGAGGAACAGCTCTGCAGACCCCAAGGAGAAAGAGGGGGAGGAGGTGCTGCAAGCATCAGAGCAGAGATTCCCCACCGAAATCCCACACCCCCTTCCTTTTTTTTTTTTTTTTCTGGAAACAGACCTTTTCTTAGTGAACACTGAATTTTACAGCTGAATTAGTTATTAACTGAGTCGACTAAAATCAAACACAGCTTTTTTTTCTATACAAACATTTTATATAGCTTCTGGGCTATCTGTTGGCCTTCCCAGTGACCATCTAAATGGCAAAAACAAAACAAAAAAAAAACCCAAACCTAAAAACACCACACTAGAAATTTACCATTCGACAAATACAGAAAAATATTATTCTCTTGAGTCATAATTTCATGCTGTGAAGAGTGCTAATTTTCTGCATGGTGCAAATTGCTAATTAATATACAGATGTTGACCACACACAAAATCTTTTATTATTCTTCTTTCGCATCTGAGCAGTTTTTTTTCCAGAAACATGGGAAGATAGAATAATCAATGCATTCCATGGAAAAATATCTCATTGAACACATCATGGTCATAGAATAATCAACACATTCCATGGTAAAATATCTCATCGAACACATCATGGTCTGCTCATCTATGTGGTCTTTCTGACAGTTTTCTTGTGTGTTCACTGAAGAGCTTGAATATTAGAAAAATAGGCATACAGGCAGGCAGATTGGCTGTTTGCCTACTTATCCATTTCCTCAGGTGGAAATAATGTGACGGTTTTCATACTACTTTTTAAAATTAATTTCTACTTCATGATTTTTATTCAAAAAAATAAGTTTCGGGTAGCTGGGTATTATCTATAATGTTGACTGTGGTAAAGAAAAAGAAATTAGATATTAAAAATAATTTAAAGTTGCAGTGAGATAGTCTGAACGTATATAGAAGAATGTTACTAAGGGTAAGAGCTTTCCAATAGTTCTCTGATCTTCATATGGGTATATTGACTATTTATAGTAATTTAAGTTGTCCTAATGACAAGGTCAATGCACCTGCCTTCTAGGTTCTTTTTTCTTTTCTCACCGTGTATTTATTTTGTGGTCAGGAAGGATATTTGGAGTGCGGCATAAGACCACTGAATTCTCTGGGGATAGGTCTTTTATTTTGGCTGATCACTAAATGCCAGCAGCACCTTCTCATTTCCTTTTGTTGCAGATATTTCTGTGTTCCTCCATCAAAATCCTGTTTTAAGGGCTAACAGTCTGGAACAACACCTAAGCCATACTGGGATGGGAGAGAGAAATTACAATAACAAAGGAAGAATGAATGAACACAGCTGTTTCTGTTGCTGACTCACTGGCCAGCAAATCCTCTAAAATGAGAATCAAGCTGTTAACAGATTATTTCCTTGTTTTTTGTATGTGTGTTTGGGTTTTTTTTTCCTTTTACAGCAATAAACAAATGCTTAGTAACAGTTACATGGGTGATACAAGACATGAAAGGATAAGAAGTGAAAAAGGAAAAAAATCTTTAAGATCCTTCTAAGAAAACATTTAAAGGAGTTTTCCTACTGAAGCTGAGTAAAAAATACCTGTCTACATACCAGTTGTTTGTTCCCTCTATACTGATTATATTGGTAAAATATGATAATAACTTTTGTCCTCAAGAACTTTAAAAGCAACATATTAATGAGGCTGCCTGTCAATACATTGAAGAATGGGTTTTCTGAAGAGGTCAGATATATCTAGTTATACCATACCTAAGGGGGAAAAGCAAGCAAACAGATCTTAAGGACTAAGGTCCTTAAAATAGTTTTGGACAAGTGACAACTTTGCCCAGACAATGATTTTACCACTGTGTTATTCTACCCAAGACAGAGAATCTATTTTCAGAGCTAAGAAAAGATATTCTTAACTCTTCTCAGACACTCTCCAATCACCTCCACTCTTCTCCCTTGTACCAAGCTGTAGATGCAGATATTGCACTAGAGCTGCTCAGAAGTGTTCTTGAGGAAGTAACAGAGATGGAAACTCCCTCACTTTTACAAGAAGGTGTAAAACCTCTCGACTAGTGCAACCTAGAGCTGAAGGAGACAGAGCTTATTGCAAGAGGTTTGCACCTCAGTGCTCTGGCTAAATGTTGCCCTGCTTTAGCTCCCAGGCTAGAGAAAGTAAAACGTAAGAAACATCAGCTGATCAGAACCTAGGACAAATAAAAATGTCACAGACAAGAGAGGTGAATAGTGATGACCCAAGAGAAAACTTGTACAAATGAATATCTAATTTTAAAACTTTTTCCAGCTCATTATGACTGACCTTTTTCTTAAGTTTCCTGTGCCAATTAAGTCTAAATCTCTTCCCATAAAATTAGAAAATCAAAACAGATAAGCAAATTAATGTAATTGTTAGCAGATAGTCAATTTGATGGACCTTTCTGGGATCATTCCCAAACTTCTAAAAAAGAATGAATCTTTAATAAAATAGAGAAGAGCTGAATTCACTCCCCCCTCATTGCTGTGATTGGACTTAGAATTGCAAATAGTTCAGAACAGAACACTGAATATAGCTTATTAATCCTATACTTTGGGCTTCTGAAGATTGTGATCTGAACCGCATGGCGTGAGATCAAGTATTTTGTAGATTATAAGTGGGAATGTGTAAGAGGTAGACAAACCCAAGAATCTTCTGTACACCTGGAGTCAGTGAGTTTAAGCTTTGCCTCACTGAGCTGCTTCAATCTATTTTTTAAACTTAGGGACTTCCTCAAAACCTGCCAGTCTCAATTGATGTTAAAGGCAGTTAGGCATGTGCTTTAATTATTTATTTGAACTGAACCTTGATGACATAAACAACCTTACAATCATTGTAAAGACTTCCATTACCTTTGCTAGGTTTAGAACAGGTACTTTTGTAAGAGTATAATGAATGAGTACAAAATCTCACCCTCTTATCTGAAAACATTTTGCTCTCAGCCTGTTGGGTGTAATGGGCTGTCCAAGTTCAACTATCTGCTTCTTCCTCAAAGACTGGATCTCAGAGTCAGTGGTATAATTGTAATAACCCTATTCAAGGTTCAAGAAAATTTTGCTTCTGTAAATATTATTCTGTGTTTCTCTCCCGTGTCACTGGTTGGTAATTTGTTTGGAAAATTCAGAATATTTTTTGCATTAGTGGTTCTTTCTTTTTCTTTTTCATATAAAGTCTATGCCTTGATTACTACACTGCACCATAGAGAAGTTTTTTCTTTCTTCTCCTAATACCATAGCTCAAATAACCATATTAAGGTATGTCCTTTATCACAGTTTGTGATGCTTGCATGGGACAGTTAAGATTATCACTAAGGCAAAACATTTATTTCTCCTTCCAAAAAAGACAAGTTTTGTAAAACACAACAGATACTCATGTTCTAGTGTACTGCCTGAATCACATGAACTAGAGGTTACTAGCGGAAAAGGCAAGCCAATGACACTGTTTCCTTAGGGAATAAAACTAAGGAACCGTTAGCTGGAAAATGTCTCAATTCAAGTCCCATACAGATAATACGATTTAAGCTTTCAGGCTTGTGAAAAGCTAGATGAGGGTGAATCCTTGACTTTCAGACATGCTGGAGAGGATTGTTGGTATCCAGGAAGTTAAAAAGTGTGTAGGCTGAATAAACACCAAACCAGAGCTTTTCCTGAATATTAAAAACTGCCTTGTCAAGCCAGAAATTTTAGTTACTTTGGCAAACAGGATCTTATGCATGGTCTACAAACTAGATCAAGAGTGCTTCACAGAATCATAGAATCATA
>NW_010228997.1:0-22264 GCF_000690775.1 Eurypyga helias
TCAATCCCTTCATCCAGGTCAATGAGTCCATTGGTCCAATGAGTCCAATGGTTTAATGTTAAAGTGGTGCTCCCTTCTGTAGCAGTTTAGTGTAAAAGAAGGCAAGATTTAACTCTCTGGAAAATTTAGATTATGAGTCTTTAAAGCTATAGAAGAGATTTGGGGGATTCCCAAGGAAGAGGGACTTAATGCAAAAGCTTTGGGTTCTTTATCTTTCCTTTTTTTTTTTAACTTACGCAGCAGGAAGCTGGGTTTTGCTGAGCACTGCACTGCCAGGCATTCCTAGAGAAAGGATGTGTTTTCCAGAATGCTTCACCTTTTCGGGATGTACTGTCAGGCTGGGCTGCCAGCCATACTTTCCGTCTTTTGCCCTCAGGCACTCAGGTCTGACTGTTCAGGCGTGAATCCAACCCAAAATGTTTTGAAGTGCGGAACATTTGTCTTTTTAATTTCGATAGTTTACATACACTTAGAAATGTTTTGGGAAAACACTTAAAAACCAAAACCCCTTCAACATCTTGCTGGAAAATGATGATCAGGAGAAGTCCTCAGAGTCTGCATGTATTTGACATCAAGTCAGAGCCTTTCCAGGAATAAAAGGGATCTGCTTTTGGACTCAGCACAATTACATGGGATGAATCTGTCTCCCCTTGTACCTTTCCCACCTTCTGCTTAATGTGGTGCAATGAACTAAAACTTGAAACCTGTAGAGTACCGTTCCCACTAATAGAAATATCTGCAGATTAATTGGGCTGTGGTACTTAACATTAAATCTTGCTTATTATAATTGACTGTTATGTCATGCTAATGAGATTTCTTTCGGTTTTACTGCCTGCATGCTGCTGATCCAGACAGCCAAGAGTTTTGGTATTATTTTATGCTCATCTATGCGTTATTGGCTTACCTTTTTTTTTTGGGGGGGGGGGGGGGGGGGGGGGGGGGTGGGGGGGAGGGGTGTGTGGTATGGTGGTTTTTGAAGTTTTTGTGGGTTTTTGTTTTGTTTTGGTGAGAGGAGTGCACTGGGAAGAGCAGATGACTTCTCTGTTCAATATAAATAGGAAGGAAAGGTGTGTGTTTAAGCATATGAGGCTTCTGAGGCATCTTCATTTTAATTAACAAAAACCAAACAGAACCTGAAAGTGGTATTGTATCTTTGTTAAATATCCAAAATAAGAAATGGCTGAGAACAGGGATTATATGGGGGGAAGGTTTTTTAGAGAAGGAAGAAGATAAAAAAGTAATAGCTTTTCTCCTTTCATTTCTGCTACCGTAAGCAGTTACACAGAGTAGAGTGAAAAGATCCAAATGATGTAAGTAGCCAGATGTACTGTATTTCCCAAAGGCCAAGATAATCTGCTCACTGGAGACCTGAACCAAATGAGAGATACATCTCCAGGGGAAAACTTCTGGTCTTGAAATAAGCACTGAAGGAAGCATGGTGGGATCGTTAGCATTGAGAGGCCAGTTGACTCTCTGACACTGCTACCAGACCATGACCACCCATGCTTTGAATCTACCTGTTTTGCTCTAGTTTTTCATGGGTATAATCTAACTGCTCACCCCACAGTGAGAAAATGACACGGCAAGATTTCGTCTGTATAGACATGTTTGTGCTTAGGATGCGAAGTGACCGTAGTTCTTTGAGGGGAAAAATGGGCTTAGTGTCCAGATGACATTTTTTTAATTACTCCTATTTTTAAGACAGATCTCAAGTGAGAGTAAGTGGTATGGCCATGTTGAACTCGATAGATACACACTATCTTACACTAGCAGTGTATCTAGCTAATTAGTATCATGTTCTGCATATTTATCTCAGCGTGAAAGCAGCTTTGTTCCATTCACAAGCCGTGTGTAGATGCAGTGCCCCAAGGCGTAAGCATATAGTCATGAGCAGCAGGAGTGACTAACCTCTGCCTCAGAAGCCTCCTTTAGGCCTGAGGTGGTGGTTTTCCCCATTCTGCCAAAACAATAAGCCATCTGCAGAGATAAATAAGTGCTGTCGTCCTTATCAGTTATTTACAGATGCTTTAAATAGCAAAAGCAATGAGAGGCGTTCAGTCTGGCTGCCATGGTGTTGAACGGTGATTTGTTGGGGTTTTTGCTGGGGGAAAAAAAAAAAGGAAGAAATTAAGAAAATGAATCCACCACCACCAATCTAGTGCGGGCCCTGAGATGTTTGGCCTTGGAGAAGTGGCAGGCTAAGGAGGGTGAGGAGCAGCATCTGACAAAAAACAAAGCAGCAGTGCCAGCAGTTACAGGGGCTGAACGGAGACATGTCTTGCAGGGACCAAACCTGTTGGAAGGAACAGTGATTTGAGACTCTGCTGGCCTTCACTGTAGGCACCGAAACTACTTCCCAAGTCCACAGGCTGGCACGGGCAGTCCTAAAGGATGGACTGTAAACCCGGGGCAGCAAATTCCTGTGCGGATGGGGGCAGAGGCTGTGCTGTATGCCAGGCTCTTTCCTGGTTAGATCAGGATTGTGTCCGTCCCTCATGCAGGTTGCCACGAGGTTGTTTTGTAGAAGGGATTAACTGGCAGTCATCCCTGCATGTGTTCATCATTTTATTTCTGATGCATAACTTCTTAGGAGAACGGTGTTGGGGTTTTTTTACAGCCATTAAAATTGACCTGTTGTTTTCATGTCTTTGAGACCCCTGAGTCATTTTGGAGTGGTTTTGACTGGTTTTATATCTGAGTTTTCTTGCTTACAAGCTGCTTTTCCCTGAAGAAGTGCTGTTATAATTGCTGCACTTAAACCCTACTTCTGTCGCTTACGTGAGTCTGTCTCTGCAGGAGTCACGCTCTGCTGAAACAGAGCTGTTTCTCTGCTCTCTGGTTGTAAAGTCCACAGCGTCATTTCAGGAATTGTATTTAAAGACGGGAATAAAACCAGTGGGATTAAGCTTACTTTTTCCAAACAATGGGTGTTTTGTTTGTTAGCGGATGTGGCCAGCTGAACGCATCTTCAAGGGGGCTGCCTCTTAGAAAATCCTTACCCCTTGCTTTTGAAAATCTTTAGCACACTTCAGGCCAGGCCCCCATAGCTGCTAGTCGTATTTGAAAACCTGGACCTTCAGATTGGCCTTTCTAATTTATTTTCTTTTTTTAAGTCATCTTTCTTTGAGACCTAAAGGGAGAGGCAAATGAACCATAATCTGGTGACAAGGGAAGCAAAATTCTTTTTGAAGTCTCTGTGCAATTATTGCAGGGAAACTTTCATTGTGTCAAAACCTCAGAGATTAAATGTGATAAAACTGAAAAACAGTATCCGATTTAAGGATGCAACAAAACAGTGTTTCTGCTGTGAACTAGATTGCAATATATTTTCATCTCCTTAGACACAAATTCTCTAGAATGGATAGATATTGCATCCACAGACATAAGGTGTGTGTCTCTGTTTCTCAGACCAACATTCTCCGTTATATTGTGCCTGCGTTTCCGTAAGATTGTAGGTGCGGTGCCTTCCTTGCACTCCCAGGATCTGCAGGGTGTCATTGGCAGAGCACTGGAGAAGGTAACTCATTACAACTACTCTAAGCTGGAACAGCGGCTCAGGGCAGTGAGGTATGGAGTTCTGCACCGAATTTGGCTCTGATGGATGGCAGGGATGCAGTAAGCATAGCAGGGGCTCAGAGCGTTCGAAGGGAGGGGACAGGTTGCTGCTGGCTCGCTTTCATCTCATTCCCTCAAGCAGGTAGTAGTACAGCTGACAGCCATCTCCAAAGGAGAGTGATAACGTGACATTACTCAGCCTTATTTAGGGCTAGGGAGAGAGAAATGCTATATTTATAACTTTCCTAATAATATGCCAGTTCTTTTTCACATGCCAGCTTGTCTTTTGTTGAGAGACGGAGAGAATATATGTTCTCTGAGCTGCGTGTTTACCATTTGGGGTGATAAAATGGGGCTCATTCCTTGCCTCTGAATGGGGTGTCTGTTCCCTCAGGGAAGGCCATTACCCCTGCTAGCCTGGAAAAGGAAGGTCCAGAATGCATCTATGCTGCTGTATTTTCATCAAAGCAGCAGTGGTTTTCTGACAGCTGTAGTTTGACCTTCGGCGTGCATCTCAGCAACACAGATCTCTGTCCACAGGAATATTTTCGTTGGCTTTACTGGGCAGGATCTAGATGTCTACAATCATTGCTTGAAACTGAAATTGCATTCTGGCAACATATAATTGAATGCAGACCTGAGCACTCTTGAGATGATAATGAACCACAAAAGCTCGAGGTACTAGATTATGATGCCAGCTCTTATGGTAGGCACCCATTTATCAATTGTCTTGATACAAATGAGTGTCTCACACCATGCTAAAATTGTGCTTCTGCAGCAAATCAAAGCCGAACAGTAGGATTCATGTATAGATACATAAATCGTTGCTATGCTTAGCAGTGCTGCCCCCCATTTTTCGCTGTTTGGCAGGGACAGTGAAGTCATTAATCTTGGCTAGTAAGAAGCTTTAAAAAAAGAGACAAAAAAGCTAAGTACAGTATCAACAACCCAGTGTTGAAAGTAAAAAGTGGTTGGTAACCAGAGTTCTGTATTTGAGCTACTTCAAAACATGTTACTCAGGGAGTGGTGGATGGCAGTTGCATTAGATAGGCTGCGTCTGCCGTACCGCAGAGCATGCTTTTTGGCTGGTTAGGTGAGATTTGTAGGATGGTTTGGGTTGGAAGGGACCTTAAAGCTAACATCTAGTTCCAACCCCCCTGCCATGGGCAGGGACACCTTCCACTAGACCAGGCTGCTCAAAGCCTCATCCAGCCTGGCCTTGAACACTTCCAGGGATGGGGCATCCACAGCTTCTCTGGGCATTCTGCCTGTGGGAGGAGATCTATATTGAGCCTGATTGGGGCTTCAGGTCTCTCTTTCGTGAGCAAAACGTGTACCCAACGAAGGGGAAAGAGGCACTCCAGAGGGGCTCGGCAGTCCCTGGCACTGTGGGGAGGAATGCTGGTGGGAAGTCGTGCAGGACGCAGGAGATGCCACTTACCCTGGTATTGTTTCTGCTTGTCTTTTAAATGAAAGGACTGCTCTGCAGTTTCTAATGTCCGCCACCACATAATACATTGCCTGTGAAATATAATGGTAAGTTCCTGCTGTAATTAACTCACTGATTGTTTAAAACAATTGTTAATTGTACCTGGCTGGAAAGCTGGGAGGATCTCACTGTCACTAATGTGACTGGATAATTACAGATTTTTCTTTGCATATTTTTTCTGTAAAACATGTTTTCTTTGTAGGAGCTTTTATTTCTGGCAAGCTAACTTTCAGTTCCCTTGAATGGCAGATGCAGGCTAGCAATCAGCCCTGGGGCAGCAAATGGGATGAAGATATTTCAGACCTCAATAACTCTGCACCCTTAGGGACACTAGGCAAAGAATGTATTCATTTTTTTATGTAATGCATGGAGGCTACTACAAGGCTGTGAAAAACAAAGGTCTGTGCGATAGCAAGAAAGTGTGTACACCACTGGAAACATCATCTCTGGGAGGCTTCTGCTAAGTGCTGGAATATGGTTCAGTCATTCTTTTTTAGAAAAAGAAAGACATAAAGAAAACAAATATCCTGGAAAGCCACCTTTGAGATGCTGCTTCTGCATCTTGGCACCACAGCCTGTACACAGCCTGCCACAACCCACGCACGTTGGGTGTTTCTTTTCAATAGGCAGTGCAGTTATAGCCATTACCCCAAATCCTGGGGAAGCTGGCAAACGTCAGCCCTTTCCTCTTCTGCTTCTCACAGCCAGTTAGCAGCATGTCTGCGTAGCACAATGGGTTAGCATGGTACTTATTCCAGATAACACGTTATGCTCCGTGCATGCCTGTGCAGCAGTGCATCGGTCTCTGTGGATACGTCTCTTTTAAAGCAAAAGCAGGTCCTAGGCCTTGGGGGTAGTAGCAACTTCCAGCTACTTCTTGCAAAGATACTGGGAGACTTTTTAGGTGAATGTGTCCACAAGGAGGGACTGGATCCACCATAAAAAGCAGGCTGCTCTCCTCTGACGTCTGTCTTGCAGCTCTCTCTCAGACATCCCAGCCATTTGTGCAAACTATTTCTGTATTTCAGTTATTTATCCAGTCAAGTACCTGATTGTCTGTCTGTAATGGGACAGGGACTCTTTCTGAGCCTCTACTATAGTGACTAGCCCTTGGATCTTTTCTGAGGCTTCCAGGACATACTGTGGTACAATTATAAATAACAGTATTTTCTTTGGGGGCTCTGTGTTTGTTTATGCAGTTTAGGTATTGGTGTTTCTTGACAGATTTTGCCATTTCACTGATGCCCTAATAATCACCACTGTAATGGGCTCATGCTACTTAAGGACTGAATTCAGCTATGCTTGTGAGAACTGAGTAGTGCATTTTCCTGACTGTGCATCCATAAAATAATACTAATGTGTAAGGCAAGACATAGGAGGCCTTTTTTACAGGTTTTGAACTCCAAGGAAACGAAACATTCTCTTTGAATTAAACTGCCTGTGGTGTGGGCAGAGAGGGTGTAAGTGGTTTTTTTTCTTGGAAAATTACGTCTGTAGTCATGGGATCACTTGGCTCATACTGAGCAGTGCAAAAGACATCATACAGCAATATTTGCATATATTTGCATCCTGCTTAACGTGGCAAGGGAGTTTAATTCCGCGTTAATCTGGGCATTAACTATATAATAGTTATTTCATAGCTTTATGGGGGAAGACAAAGCTGCTGAAGAGTTGACACAGATTTAATAGGATGTTCTTCCCGCAGGACAAGGCCAAAGTGAAATTTCAGTGAATAAAAGAGGAGAGTTATCAAACAGAAATCAGTCTGAGACATGTGTTTTAGGAAAGGTCTCAAAGTATTGTGGTAAAGGAACACATTTTTTGTGCCCAGCTTACTTGTTTGCTTTTCAGAGCTAATGGACCCAGGGTGTAGCCTCAGAGCCGTTGCCATTCTTGAACCTTGAGGCTGAGAATGCAGCAGCAGACAAGGCCTATTGAGCACAAAAGAAGTGTTCTTTGGTTGCATTTTTATCATGAGAGGAAGGGGAGGAGGAGTTGCTTGTATCTTACGGCCAGAATTTGGTAGTATTAGGTTTTTGCCAAGAAAGTGTATTCTACAAAGATTCCCAGTTTGACTTGGTTGAATGCACCTAGAAGACAAAATATGTTGAATGCTTAATTAAGTAATTCTTTACCAGCTTAGTGGGTTGGAAGCACTCCTCCCATTTCCATTTCAATTCTGATATCAATGACTCCCTTTAAAAAGACTAAAAAGCAATGAAGATTCATTTCCTTCGCTTAGATCTGAATCAAGCCCTAGTGTTTCAATCCAGCTCTGAGAAGAAAAAAGCAGAGGAAGGTATGAATAAATTCTAAAATTTCTGACCATATACCAACATTTAAATAGTGTATTTGGATCAAAAATCAGTATGAGTGAGCAGAAATTGGTTTTAATGCTCTGTTGAGGGAAACTACCTCGAGTAGAATGAGAGAAAAAAATCAGTAAGTGTAATTGTTAATGGGGGAAATAGTGCAGGAGATGGTTTTGCAAAATGGCATTGATGAGGACTGTAATTAAATGGCGTCTTAAAGAAATTCAGAGAAGCTCAGCATAGATTTAGCTTTTAAAGAAAGCTGGATTTACAGTGCTCCAGATGTTTTGCTTAGAATAAGCTTCATTGACCTGGAATATTAAAGTGTGCCAGCATACTCACTGGAGCATTGTTAATACCTCTGGTTGGGTTTGCTTCAGTATCTTTAGTCTGAATTTCAATGTATTTCATTTTGTGAGAACAGTGATCTACAGAGAATGTTTAGTTTACAGAGATTAAAATTGTAAAGGTATGCGAAGCACCCGAACACAAAGCTTTCCTTTATGCCTTTTCCCTATTCTGTTTTGGTTTTAACTAAGTCATCCCAAGTGTGTAGATCCACTGCTTCCTAAAAACCTATTTTTGCAAGGCTTGCATTATCAAAAACCTTTATTAGGACAACTGTGTTAGAAGAATGTTTTCACATTTTTAAAAGGCCTCTGTCTTACCTGACCTGTCATCCAGGCACCTTTTGCAGCCATAAGTATCAAAGGTGATGCCTGAAACAATTGAAAAACTACCAAAAAGACCATCATTAAAATGATGGTTAAACAATATTTTGTTTGTATTAGCCCCACATACTTTTTTACTGCTGATCCTCACAACAAGTAGACAATTGGAAGTTATTAATTTGCAGAAGACTTGCAAACAGTTTTAGACCCTTAGGACTAAAAGATACCAATGGTACCGTGTCTCTCATCTCAAACAGTGCCATGCTGCTTGCTAACAGAGGTCAATGAGTCAGGCTTGCAGCAGCTCCTGTGTCTACTGACGCATGAAAGAACCACCCTGAACTTAGATCTAAGTCTCTACTACCCGCAGACAAAGGGTGTTTTCTGAGTTGCTTCTGTGAAGCGGTTGATCTCTGTGTTCTATATCTGAACGACCACACTAAATTTCAAAACCTGTGAACAAAAAGGTCATGGATGTTGTCCTTCATGCCTCAAGATCCTCAGGACCGTGAGTGTTCTTTGCTATTTTCCCAACAGCTAGCATTCTCTTGGTAATTGTTTATCCCCAGATGATACATCACCTTGTCAAACCTAGAATCGCCAGCTCTGAAACTGGACAGCTGTAAGCCGTTGGATATCCTGAGGCTACGCATTAGAAATCTTGATGTTTGTAGAAGGGTCCCAGTGTCATCTTTACTGTGCAGCAAAAATACTTTGTTACATGCTCAGAGTCAAATGTACTGGGAAACAGAATGTAAAGATAATAGATTTCTTCAATCCATGGGCTTTTAGCAACAGAACGAAACATCAGTAAGATAATGTAACAAAACACATATGGGAGGGTGAAGAAGTTCCTTGACTGCTCTAGCAGCTCAGCTGCCTCCTAATTTTTGATCCTGAATCAAGCTGCAATCCTTCCCCCTTCTTTTGTTGTCCAAATTGTCCATTTCTCTCCAAGCACAAGGAGAAGACACAGAAAGAAATGAAGAGATATCACTTTTTCCTGTGCTATCCAAAGCTGTACTCCCTTTGTCTCTCCTTACAACACCCCTGTTCTTTATTCTTTCTAACCATGGACATGTTTCCTTCCACCTCCTCCCTCAGATGCTTTGATCAGTGTTACTTGGTTGTACCTAAACTAGCCCATTTCTGCCTTGGAGACCTTCACAAGTCCTGAAGACCTACTCCTGAACTCCATGCTTCAAACTTCTCCTTATGATCATAACTGTTTCAACTTTGGGACAATTGTCAAAATAGAAAATCTGGTTGTATGGACTGAACAGCCTAGAATGGGGAACTGAAGACTGGCTAACCTCTCCCCTGCTCCCCTCCACACCATTGGTTTTTTGGTAGTCATTCTAGGGACCCATGTTTAAAAAGTTTGCAAAGTTCATTTATTCGACATGATTCTACTGCTGCAAATGCCTAACATGGTCCCATTGCACAGACCAAAGCAGAAAGTGCGGCAGAGTAACGCTGCTTAGTGGTGTGCTATGGTGCGTGGTATTTTATACCCATGCTGGATTGGTGGCCAGGACATCAGAATCACCCCACTGATGGGTCAGGGCATTGTCTCTTGCCCTTGTTTTATTTCTCTTGCTCAACTTACTTTCCTAGCTTCCTCCCCTCCAGCTTTCCTGCTGCTTTTGGGCTCCCTTAATTAAGTTTTCGTTCTCCACTACTTCTCTTCATGTACTTCATTTACTGTTCCCAAAATGTAAAAAATAGAGGATTCATAATTGAGTCACTGAAAATTTCTGGTAAGGAGCTGAACTACAAGTTGTGACTTGCCAATCCTAGTGCTCCTCTGGCATAACCCAGTGGAAGAAGCAGCTGCCCATTGAGTGAAGATCATAGCTCTTGCTAGTGAGCCACAAGCTGAGGCCGTTCCTTGGTACTAACATGCCTTCTCCTTGTCGCTGTGGGAATGTGTTAGAGTAGAAGCAGTCTCTCAAAAGATGCTGATGAATGGGGTGGCTAGTAAAGGGGCACCTTCTGTTCTTTATATAGACTGCAGTTGTGCCCAACATGCACTGTGCGATCTCTAAATGTCCAGGCAGGAAGAACTGGCTTGTAATTGAACGTAGATTCAAATAAAGCTCTGGCACTTAGTTCTGTAAGGCACTGGACAAGCTATGCTGTCATTGTCATATTTAAATGATACTTTTACAGTTGTATCTAACCTTTTCAAGGCTGGGCTGTTTGTACCTTGTATAAAGCACCTCCTCATGCATGTTGAGGTGCTTATTACAGATAATTACTTATGAATAAGCCTTTGTCCCAAAGAGCTTATAAGGAACCAAGCTCATTCCACACAGCCTGATGAAGTAAATCAGATGGCATTCACATTCAGTGGGTACTGACTTGACCTGAATTCAACCTGTCTGATATAAAGGTGAAAATCTTTCCATATCATTATAAAACCCCTTCAACCATTCATCATCTCTAATTGCTAACTTCGTTATCCCCTAGCTAAGCAGCAAGCCAACTATTCATAATAGCTTTATAATAAGCTGCTTCGTTCTCTACAACCCATGTTCTTTGTTTTGTCATCTTCTTTGCTTTTAAGTCCTGCTTTGGTCAAGAACAAGAGAAAGAGCAAAGCAAACCCTTGTTCCCCATTACTGATCTCCCTGCATTTCCACTCGGGGGCCAGATTGGCCTCTCAAAATTCCGCTCCTCTCCCACATGCACCTACAGCTAGTGCCCTATATTATCAGGGACTGGAAGCCTTCTCCTTTGCCCCTCTGTGTGTTTCTGTGCAGACATGGAGAGCGGTGCCTCAGGCAGCCAGAGCAGCCCTTTGTCTTGTGGTACCTGTTATGTTTCCCAGGACATTTGTCATCTGGCAACCAGAGTGTAGAGGTAACATTCCTTCAGATGGAGGTGGTTAGGATGTGGTGGAGGAACTTCTACCAGGAAAGGTTACAGGGCATATTTGCAAAATGTGCATAGTTCAAAGCAGCCAGAAAAATGGCAAAACAGCCAAAATAAAAAAAGCAGTGCCTTGATATGAAAAGCTTATTTGCAGCTTGTAGTGCATGAGACCTCTTAAGGAGAGAAGCTGCAAGTCCTATGAGGGAGAAAACAAAAAAGTTTCCCTGGAGAAAACTGAAAAGCTGTGTATATTCCCATCAGCACAACTCATTGTCTTCTAACCAAAAGGCTGTAGCATGGTCACATCTCACTTCTGTACCTCATCTGGGTGGCTGAAAGCTGTTGCCCTGACACGTGGTTGCTTTGCAGAGTGCAGAAATCCACTCATACACTCTTGTAAGCTAGTCTTTGGCCCTACACTGCCTTGTTGTTAGCTCAGAGGTGTACAGGTCAGAGGAAGGTATTATTGATTGAATGCTTCAGAATCATAGAATAATTTAGGTTGAATGGGACCTCTTGAGCTTGAAGCAGGTCTAGTTAGATCAGATTGCTTGGGGATTTACCCATTCCAGCCTTGAAAACTAACAGAGGGAGATGTTACAACCCCTCTGGGCAACTTGGTCTTATGCTTGGTTATAAGTATTTAGTAGTCTCACCTGTAAGCCTTAACCTGTTGTAGGGAGACGAAAATAGCTTTTAATGCAGAAGCATCTGCTTCAGTGCAGACATCACAGGAGAATGCAAACTATGTTCTTTCCTGAATCTTTTCTCAGTGTGGTTTTCAAATACTGCTTATGAACAGTTCTTAGTTCTATGTTGTTCATGGTGATGTAAGGAACATAGATCTATTGGGCCTCTTAATATACGTTTTGTTGACAGATTTCCAGTCATAACCCATGAAGTGATTGAAAGCTTCCATCTGCTATGGCCTCTTGGTGCACTTAGAGGCTTACCAAAGCCTTGAAGCACCAAAATCTTGGAGCTGGAATACTTTAAACTCCTAGGATTACTACACTCGAGAAAACTTAAAGAAGATGATTAGGATGAAAAGTCTGTTGGAATGTCAGATTGCATTGTGCACTGCAGTCTTGAGCTCTGCTGGCACCCCCTGGAATTTCTGTACTACAGGGTACAAAAAACCAAAATAATCTGCAGTGGGTTTTACCACTGGTTTGCTGCATTTTGTGAATGAAATGCATACGGTACTGCAGACTTTCTACTTCAGCCTTCATTCTTCTCTGCTTCAAACATTTGTTAAAGGCAAAATCTTGATTTTTGTGCTACCTCTACCTTTGTTCCCTAGAGACTTAGGTTTTGGCAGATAGGCATTATGGATCATGCAGGTGGAGCAGTTGGATCCATAAAACCTCGAAAAATAACAAATGTTAGAAGTAAGTTCTTATTTCTTATGAATAATTTGCACACATGATGGCTAAGATTTCAAAGGTATGTAGTTATAGATTATGACAATTAAGAAAGCTGAACTAGATTTTAGCTGTTAATATTTCCTCCTTTTATAAAAGGCCCTGAAAAATTACTAAAATCCAGTCTGGATCTTGAGGCTTTACAGTTATCCAATGGGCAGATGTTAAAGAGGTCAGCAAATTTCACATTAAAATATGTTCTAGGATTTCAGCAAAAACCTGATTATACAGCTGTTTCTTCAGCTCCTTTAGCACACTGCAGCTTCTTTTGTTGACTGCTATTCAAGGTTTTAAAGAGGCAAACGATGCTTAATATGGCATTTTGTCAGCAAGGTCTGTTGATGGCATGTGTGTTGGCTGCTGGTGTTGTAGGGACCAGCCTGCTTATGTTAAACTCTGGGGACCCTAAGGGAGTGATGACGTAGAGCTGATGCAAAAGCCAAACTTCTCCCTCTGTGCTTCATACCAGTCCACAGTGAAGGTACAAGCAGCAACTAAGAGATAGGCGTCTGATGATGAAAAATGACTGGGCTGCAGTAAAATAACCGGGGCTGAAAGGAGAGGAAGAATCCTTTTTTCTGTTTGTCTTTGGAGAAAGTGAAGGGCTCCTCATGTAGCTTTCTGTGCTGTTCAGAGGAACCTGTGTTTATGCTGAAGGAGGAAAAGACTGAAGAAGATACTCATTATATTGTCAGAAGCTTCTTGCTTCATTTCATACTGAGAGCTGCTACCTTGCTGGGCAATATGTATAGAAACTGCATGCTCTTCCTAGGGATTTGTGTTGCCTTTTTTTTCTAATTTGAGAAAAATGTGAGTGCTTATTGAAGAGGGGAGATTGACAGCGTGCGCTGCCGTCGGACCCAGAGGAGGCAGATGCTTATGAAAGCCTCCCCCTACAGCGTACGTACCTTAATCGTCCTCTGCAGCTGTCCCACTACTCCTGGTTCCTGCACTGTTCGTGTGTGGTTACAAAGGGCTTTTCAGCAGTGGGAAGGCCTCTGAAGATTGGGAGGGTCTGTCAGTTCAAAGGCACCCTGAAAGTTTGAATGTCTATTCACAGCTTTACTAATCTTCTCTTATGCTTTCTCTTCCAACTGAATGTTACTTCCCTTCACCTGATGCTCCCTCCTGAATACCTGCCTCCCTGCCTACTCATCTGTAGCTCTGTTAGACCTGGCGAGCACGTAGCGTGCTCCTGCAGCTCAGCCTCTCATGCTCCGCCTGAGCTTGGTCAGGGTTTGACTTTACAGGACTTGCCGTCTGGCTTTTCCCGCGTGTCCTTCTTCCAAAGCTCTTACATTTTATGACTTTCTAAGACTGCCTCAAACACACTGGCACTGGAAAACACAGGAAACGTAGTGAGCCATTAAACTGAAATGAAAATTCATTAGTTTTGTGTGGCTGACCCAGTGGCCCTCTAGAGACGTGGCAAGTCCTGGGCCATTGGCCTGGAAAGTTTGGGGAAGAGGGTAAAACCATGTTACTGCCAATGACCATTTTGGGACTAAGACTGCAAAACTTACTCTTTTTCATTTGCCTTTTCTTTTTTTTGGTGAAACTGTTCCCTAAACGAGCATGCTTCATGCACCGTCATAACCCTGACCTTCAAGTAAGCTGTTCTGAACTACAAGCAACAGACTTAATATGAGTCATTTATAAAGGCAAAAAATCCAGTCATCCCTATAATGTGCTGATCGTAACTTTGTCCACTGTAGGCTGGGGATCTCAGTAGCCAATAGTGAGTTTCTGAGATAACAACTATCCATTTAGTTGCCTGTCTAGCAGTTTCAAGCCATGTTCTTACTTATTTTGGATGTATTACTTCACCAAATATTCCTGCAGTCTGATCCTTCTCCATAATTTTGGCCTGAGAAGCAGCAGTAAAAGTAAGGATTATCAGCAGGGAATGTTAGTCTGTGTATATTCTTAAGGAAGCCATGCTACTTGATATCATCAGGAATTAATTTGATTAGTCATATAGGCAGAAGTGCGGGGGCAATTTGTGCTGAGAGCAATGCTTGTGCAAGCTGATTGACTTCATTGCAATTGCCTGTGATGGAAAGTTCAGTTTGACCTATTTTCTTAAATTTTCCTTAAAGCCAGATGACTCAGACCTTTCTGGAGACAGGGCAGACAGAGCACTGTGGATGGCTCAGTCCCTGTGACAGGGAATGGAAAGTCTTAGGCCTCTGGGATTTCATGATATGCATGCGTATCCCACACACTGTAAAAGGAATAGTTTCAGGATTTCCCAAGTGGCAGATCTAGAAAGACTGAGATTTTTCCTCAGGTGTCTGAAGTTCTCAGCCAGGATTTTCAGGCACTTGCAATTACAAGTGGGATTTTTCTCAGCAGCATTTCTTTTATTCCCGTCTGGAGACACGTGCAATTCTTGAGAGAATAGCGAGGAAACCATCGTGGCATCCTGAAAGATGATGACTGTGACCTGCTTTACTGAGCTGTCTTTGTACACAAGAGTCACCAGAAAGGGCTGTTCCAAGTCGTCAGTTTGTCGCGCACAGAAAACTTGGTCGGTTCCACCGAGTTTAAAGTTCTTCCATTGCATGTTGCAAATTCATGGCTTCTCCTGTATTTTCCATGTTATTTTAAGTCAAACATTTGGTTTTGTTCAGATTAATGTTCGTGTTATGAAACTGTTGCAATGCACATCTCTGGAACCCTCCAGTTGCCACCTTTGCTTTTCAGACGTGCAGCTTTACTTGGAGCCAACAAAACCACAAGTGCCTAGTTCCTACGTCTGTAGGAAGAGGTATAAAACTAACCCACGATGTGGGAGCAGTTCTGCCTGTTTGCCACCCAGAGGTGGCCAGTGCTTGACTTCATTTGCTCCAAGGGCTTAGACTGCTCCTCTGGACCTTCTCCTTCCCTTATTCATGGCTGGGAACATTTCTGACAAGAGTAAGTCACACTGAGTTTTCCCCGGGGGGCTCGCTAGACACACAGGCGTGCACACAGGCACGCTCTGCCTTCTCCCCTCACTGAGCTTTTTTTAGCGTGCTGTGGGGGAACATAAACTTGTGAGGAATTACAGATGCAGTCAGATACCTGACTGTGGGTTTGGTTTTGTGTTTGGGATTGCTTAGTCATGGGCTGGGTTTTTTTGTTTGTTTGGGGTTTTTTTTAAATTATTATTCATTTAATATTTTTCTGCACCTATATATAAGATAGCTCTGATTTTGGTGGGAGGAAAGCAGAAGGTACGGATCCTTTTCTTTATTTATGAGCAGAAGGAAGAAGGTATTTGGGAGGTGATGTGGTGTGAAAATCCACTGTGTGTATCAGACTTTATTCTTTCAGTGTCAAGCAGGGAGTTAACTAGCAAGGAAGCTGCTACATGTTGTGAGTTTCCAAGTCACCGGTACTGTTGGGTTTTGGTATATGATACAGTGTGCAGAACTTGATTCAAATTCCTCCTTGATCTCGGTCTTGTAATTGCACCAAGGTTTTTGGAACTACTTTTTGTTAACTTCAAGATTGCAGCTATATCTAAACTGAGGGTGTGAGAGCGCTACTGAGTCCCAGTTCATGCCTCTGCTCTATCCTGTGCCTATTAGCAAAGTAAAAATGTTGTAGGCTTCCATTCCTCTGGAAAGCCAGTTATTCAGGATCTGCAAAGCACTGCAAACAGATCATCAAAACCCCAGGGCACGCCACATCTAAATTAGATACCAAAGCTCAGAGTGGATTTTCTGAGATTGGAGCCAATGACCTTGTTAGGACTGTAGTGACTGGTGGCTCTGGTGCTTGGACTGGCAGCAACTTCGCTAGAGCTAGAACTTCACCTGTAATTTCAACACAAAGATCGTCTCTTCCCTTGAGCATCATCTAATGCTAATGGTTGCTTGCTCAGCTGTTTTACAAATCCAAACTCCACGTTGGTGCATTACTGCTATTTACCCTTAGCTTCACCAGGCCTTTGTGCATTAATTACACATATATGTTTGGGCATTCAAATGGCAGCTCGTCAACTTTCCATCTGTCCTGCTTGGTAGGATGACATCTTCCTTTTTATCCTTAGAAGTCCTTTACCGTCAGCAGTTCGTCACACTTGCAGCAAACAGGTGTTTCTAAGCTTCAATGTTTTTTTGTGTGTAACCTTTTCTGTTCATTTTTATCACACCATATGGCATCACATTGAAATAAAGCAGGGCTTCTCCTAAATAAGAAAAGAACTCCATCATGGCAAAGTGTGTGCATAGGATATGGAGAGCCCTGTAAGTAGAGCAAGAATGAGCCATGTGATGCTTTGGGAGAATTGCTGAACATAGGAAGGCCAGGAAAGGGCATTTTCTTTCCTTTCTTTTCCCTTCCGTTTGCTTTTGTTTGCGTGGCACTCATCACCTGGCTCTCTTGAGCTCGTGACTGCAAGGAGTAGCTGGGATTGTTGCTTAAGAATGTGTTTATAGCTGCAGAACTAAAAAGGTCATCTTCTATTTTGGCCTGCAGGAGTCTCAGGCTGATTCTCCCTCCTCCGTGCCTTCCCAGTTTTGCTGATGTGCCATGCAGTAAGCAGAAATATGCAGAAATACTGTCAGCCTAGCACCCTGGAGCCACTGCCGTGGACCAGAGTCCTGCTGCACTAACTGCCTGGCAAACAGAAAATACCTGGGTATCCGTGTTTGAGTCGTGCCTTGCAAGTGGGAGGATTCTCCACCTGGCAACAAACTCCTCTGGCGAATGTCAGATGCCCTGAGGTGGTGTTGCGTTAAAAGGCAAAGTAAAATGGCAGAAAATAAACCCTCTTGCCTTCCAGCTTACCCTCAGATATCAGAGGGGGTGGGCGTGGCTGGGATTAGATTCTGAGTGATGCCCATTTTGCACACTATAAATCCGTTCACGTTCAACGTATTGAACTATCACTATTACGGATGCACGAATAGCGTGATGCCCTATTGGTCTAGTCACGTTCAATGAACTAGCACAGTCAGACTTAAGGAGTTTGGTCGCGTTCAGTAAGAACTCTCACGGCGAGATTAATGAATAGTGCGATCTATTGAGGCAATAGAAGTGCAGATTCTTTTGGGCTGATGGTGATGATACACTGTCTGCAAAAGTATGTGCAAGTAATATAGTAATATACAACAACATAAAACTACTCGAATAATACAGCAGCATAAAATAACTCTCTACATATAGAGATCTCTAAGTTTCGTAGGAAAATACTTAGTGTAACTAAGAGTTTAAATCTCACCCAAGGCATCCCTATGTGGGGGGGAAGAGAGGCTCAGCCCGTTGTCTGATCCCAGAAGTCAGATGTGGCCTGCGATGGTATCTTCCCTGACGTGTCTGTGATGGTACCTTCCCTGACACCTCTCCTCTCTTAATCCAGTTTTATACTATTCTTTACCTTTCAGGAGGGGTTTGAGTGACTCTAGTCATACATATCTTGGTTATGACTGGTGTACAATACCCTTGCTTCGCTTTTAAAGGTATAGGCTAGGAAAAAATTCAGAGTGCATGCTCAGTGAGGGGTGGTCGCACCTTGGAGGCAGGTAGCATTTGGGAGGGAGGTGTGTTTTTGTATTGCAATGATATTATAGTGATCATAGTCCCCCTAAAGAACAGAATCTTGTCAAAAGATGGCAGACTGTTGGCCCAGGGTATCAAATATGCAGCTTATCTGTTCCATAGTACCTTCAAGTTCCCATATCAGTACAGAGCCTGGCTGCAGTGTCTCCACACCGCTCCACTTTCCGTGCAGTTCCTCTCAGAGCCAGCACACCAAGTTCCTCCAGTGATGTTAACATCTAGGGTTGCCTGGGGAACTACCGTGGTTCACATTCTCTGCATATCGGCCGCACTCCACCCTGGAAATATCTTCCATGCTGTACCTTTTCTTAAAATGTGAATATAGGTTTAGCTTCCACGTCACCTCCAGTAATTATTCCACAGGCGGCTTTTGTTTGGGGCATTTTTTGGCAGTGAATAGAAGATGCTGCCAAAGGCAGTACTGTGTTAGTGGCCGATTCCTCTGTTGTAGTCGGTGTTTCAAATTGTACATATTTTCCTCTTCCCTTCAAGTTGATCAGTTTGTTTCAGTACGTGTAATACAACATCGATGTATACAGTAATCACCAGAGCAGCTGGTAATTAGTTAATTTATCTTTTATCTCCTTTTTTTTTATTATTCTCACTAGGATTCATAGTACAGTGGGCAGAGGAAATAAGAAGGAAAAGTAAAATATTTAGAAAAAATTGCCAAGTACAGGAGCATCTCTGCAAAAACATCACTTCCCAAATAGACTGCAAAACCAATGAATCATGGTGTTTTGCTCAGAAAGACTAAACTGCTGAGGAGAAGTGATGCTGCCTTGCTAGACTTGCATTTGTCTACATTTTCACCTGGGCGCTGCCATTGTTAGCCACAGCTGCTTCAGGGAAACGCTACAGCTCTCCAAGACAACCTTCATGTTGAAGAAACGTGGCTGAGAGGTTTCCTTCCACATGGTTTCTGATGTCCACCTGTTGGTGCTGGAAGCAGGAGGGAGCCTATCCTGCCCGCACAGAAACCTCCGCGTTGTTCTGCTGAGGGCCTTAGGGCAGACTTAGGGGTGTCCTGGCTGGCATTGGGCGTTTGCATAGTGCCACAGCTTAGAGACAGAAGTCAGAGGAGATCTTTTCTGGGGTGTGGAGGATGCAGAGAAAAGCTTGCCTGCTTTTGGCTGCTTGGTTCTACCCTCCTTTTGTGCCTTCACAGAGATGGTGTGAGGGCACAGTGACTCAAAAAAGAATATCAGCCAGGTATTTCAGGACAATGGGAGAGATGGTCCAGGGGAAAAAAAATGGGAAGACAGGGTGAGATTTTGATGTAGATACAAGGCTATGTCTCAATACTTACCTTTTTAAAGGGTATGCTGCTTTTGTCTCTTCTTTATGGACAATGGAAATGGCACTCTCATTAATGGGTGCGGGGAAGCTAAGGTATAAATGGTTTCCCAAGCTTACACAAGAAGCGAATGTGGGCTGGAAATAACACACAAGTTTGTTGATTCACTGTCAAATAACCAACTGCCTGACATCCTCTTCATTGATCGTGTCGTCCAGTGTGCATTAAATTATGCCAGGGTTTGCAGCCACGTATTGAGGCAGTGAAAGAGTTATGGTTTGGTTTTTTTATTTATTTATCTTTAAAAACAAGGCAAAGCAAGTCATTTTCTGCAGGAATACTGTAGTACCTTCATTTTACATTATTTGTCCTGGAACTGATTAACAGCAGCAGCTTTCACCATAATTACACAGATCATAATTAAACATATTTTTGTTTTATGAGCTGTGGCAAATTCAGATTCTCTATAAGGCGGCTCTTAGGAATGAAGGCAATTTGCATGTTGTAGTGCAGTGCATGTTACAAGACACATACTAGCAGATGGCTTCAGGGCTTGTTTGCATGCAAACTACATAGCACCTGCAAGCAAAAATGCGCTGGGCTTTCTCCATGATAATTTGGGCTTCTTATCTGCATGGAATCAGTGTTACTCACTGGACCAGTTGTTTAATTCCCACATGTCCCCAGACGTGTCAGAGCAGCTGGGCTTCTGCAGGCCCCTGGGATCTGCTTGCAAAAACTCTGTCCATTCCTGTAATGTTTGGTGGTTCTTTTGTAGTACAGAGCACGCCTGAAGGTGTATGGTGTCACGAAAAAGCTTTACACTTGACCTTCAGGAACAGTTGCACTGGTAGTCTCCTTCCAGTCTCAGCCCAAAAAGGGCGTTGCTCCTACCCCTTTCTAAGAGTTCTTTGGGGTTGTCAGAGAATAATGGAGTCACTAAAAGATGCTGGGATCTATTTTCAGGTCTGAGTTGAATTTCACTTTTTTAGAAGAAAAAGAGTTGGAAGAGAAGCGATAAACATTGTTCAAATAAAATCCAGTGAAACAAAAGAGCTTAAGTTTGGACAGAGTGAACAGTTCAGACTAAGCCTGATGGAACATGCTTTTCCTGCTTCCCCTCTCATTTTGCTATAAATAGTAGATCTCTGTAGTTGAACAGGCTGTGTAGGTGTTCCCTCTCTGTCATACACAAACACCTTCAGAGCACCTTGAAGTGTGATTTCATCTGTCTGAAAACCAGAAACATCGACATCACTGTTCTTTAGACAAGGAGCTGACATACCAAGATGTTGTAAGTGATTTGTCCAAGGTCACAGAAGGAGACTGCAAAAGACTGAGGACCTGACCTAGTTGTTCCTGTCCTAAGTCCTGCCCGACTCCTTGACTGCAAGACCGTTTGCCTTGCAAGACTAGCTCTGCTGGTCTTCAGCTCTGCTGAGTATCTCATGCTAGTTTTGTTTCCTAGAACAGGTGAGACACAGCACCCCAGTAACTGCCTGAAGCAGCAGATACGGTATGCCAGTTTTGAGTTCACCCTGCATTTCGTTAACACTTGTGTTTCCCAAAATTTGGAGAAGGCCACATCTGAATGTGCTTTCCTTTCTGACCCATTTCTGTAATGCAGCAGTGCCGGGTATCAGTGACAGCAGTGAACTCTAAGCAAGTTCAGAAGGTGAATTATGGTCATGTCTTCCGCTTACCTAATTATTTTCTGAATCACAACCGAACTGAAGGTGTTCTCAAAGGCAATGAGTAAGTTAGAGGGAAATCCACTGCAAGTGTCTGAACTGCTGGGCGACTGACTGGTAGGAGATCAAACTCTTCTCAGCTTTCCAAATGTGTGAGGTAGTTAACACCATCTCAGCGTCAGGCGTTCGAAGGGCCGCCTTTTCAGTGTGTTAACTCGTAACTACACAGTACACGCGTTTGGGGAGTTCACCTGCTTGTTCCTGAATAATTCCACATTCCCTATTCTAACAGGTGAAACAGGTGAGGATTTTAGATGAGCAGCACATGCAAAAATCAAGTCCTTTCGGGCAACACTTAACCTGAGGTGACCCCACTCCATTCAACCTAAACTTATATACACATAGCCCTGCCTGCAGGATGCTTTGCGTGGTTAGCGAATGGCATGATTCTGCTGAGAGCATGCTTCAGCCCATATTTCCATGAGATCTGATAGCACCTCATCTGTTTTGTGAACACTGCTAAGAAAAGGGAAGCCTTGCAATTTTTGCTGTATGTGGCATCTCAAGGTTTCAGCTCCTGGGAGCACCAGGTGAGAAGTCAGACCCGCATCACAGTGACGCAGAACAAGTAGGTCAGCGGTTTCGTTGCATGCATCTTGTGTGTGTCTGTGGGCATGCGAGCATTTAGGAAAATGGAAACCGTGGCGCTGAATCCTGAAGTTTCTGCTTCGTCTTTCTTTAGGCAGAAGTCTCTCTGACTTTTTCATGTGCAGTTGGAGAGCATCAGGGCTGGTTTGGCCTCTTATTGCGGTAAAACATGTGGCAACAATATGTGGAAGGGGTAAAGAATTGCAGAATGAGGGGATTTCTTCTAGCAGTGAGGGCTTTGGCTAAAAATAAGAAGAATGGTGTTATTCTTTGCCATGTTTTGTCTGCCCCAATTGCACACTCTCTCTGCTTAGTGCCTGCCAAACTGATAGCTTGCTGAAAATTTAAAGGAGCAACACTCATATTCCTGTAATAGCTACCAGAATAGCTGAGGTTATCATCTCTTCTTCAGGATTTCCTTCCCAAAGCCGGCAAGAAGCACGCCGCTGCTCCCCCTTTTCCCTGTGTGACAGGCACTGTCCTGAGCTGCTGCTTCAGCGGTTGGGCAGCTGGGTGCTGTGAAAGCAGACGGCGCGTTTTGGGGGCAGCTGGGCAGGGAGGGATTGACAGAGTGTCTGGCCGGAGATTATAATCCCCTTCGGGCTGGGAGAGCTTCGGAAGCGGGCTGCGGGCACCCGGGGATGGTGGGGCTGCTCTCCGGAGCCGCTGCCATTTGGAAAAAGGCAAGGGAGACAAAGCTGGGGACACTCATCTCCCAGATAAGCAGTCCGAATGAATTCGAGCTCGTGT
>NW_010228998.1:0-24689 GCF_000690775.1 Eurypyga helias
ACACACAGAGGACACTGACAGGCAGGTCACACGCACCCCCTCAGAGGACTCCCACAACCCAGCCCCCTCCTCCTCCTGGGCTGACAGGGACAGAGGGTCACTGGTGCAGCACACGGGGCACTCCAGGGTCACACGTGCGTTTGCAGCTGCCGCAAGTACTGGCACAGCCCCTCTGCCCGCCCGGCACCCCTGACCCGATCCCGGGCCCCCTTGCCTGCCCCACGGCTTGCTGGCTGGTCCAGCTCTGTGCTGGCTGCAAACACGCGGCACTCCCCACTCGCCTCACAGCACCCCACACTCACGGGTCCCCTTGGGCACGTGAGCACAGACCCTCTGCCTGCCCCGACCCAGGGGTCTCCTACTCACCAGCTGGTCCAGTTTGAAGTTTGCTGGTGATTACACACCCCCCATGCACACTGGGTTTGGGGGGGGATACAGTGACCCCCCTCCAGCTTCTGACACCGAGCACCTCACTCACACTGGTGCCCCCTAGTAGCTGTTTTTTGGGACATTCACTGTTCCCACCCCACGGTTAATTCCGGTTACTCACGCTGGGAGCCCCGACTCACTTCAGCACAGGCCAGAACTGCCCACACCTCTAAACTGACTGCAGCATCTGACACCCAGCAATTCAAGGGACAATTACAAGCTCATGTTTCACCAGGACCTTAGATAACTCTATCAAAAAACCTAAGAATCCTACATTCATTTTATATTATTTTCAACCAGTTTTGAGTCAAATATATGTGTGGTGTAAGTGCATGAATCTCTAAAGTGAGGTGTGTAGGAGACTTTATTGGACCACAGTCATTCCTTGCTCTGATAGGATGCAAGCAAGAGAGCTTCCTTCTCTTTTTATTATACCAGAAAGTGCTTTAATGTTTTAAATCATCCTTCCTTGTTTATGAGTTATTATACTTACTAAGAACCAGTCTAAATGTCTTTTCTTGCACTATTACATTGTTGGTGTATTATGAGTTTGGGTGTAGAGCTGAGCAGAACACCTAGCTCTCCTGAATACATACAGCTGTGTATTACTGCTCCTGTGAGTTGATCATAATTTTCAAAGGAGGAAAATTCTGAATAGAAATTAAAAGGAACCATGAAGACTGTGGATAGGTTGGATTTTGGATTTGCAAAAGGGTGTCAGTCATGATATGGTTCCCTGTGACTGCATGTTGAAGTTAAAGGATATTCTCTCTGGTTTTATACCCTTGTGGTACTTGGTGATTGACTTCTCCTTTCTTGAACTGTATATTTTACTGACATCAAGCTATGTTTGCTTTACTGCTTTTTTCCCCATATTCTCAGAAGAGGTTCTTTAGACATATTGTGAGAGTAAATATTACACGTTTATATTTCATGGTATGAGTAGGTATGTTTTTTGACACTATACCTGATTATCAGATATTAATTTAAGGAGTGTAGCTTGCAAATATTTGCTATATTGTTAGAAATTTAGGAATCTAGATCAGCTATTCTTCAGTATAGTGGAGCGGGCCTTGCAGTATTTTTTCCCCTGGCTTGTGTGAGCTGTCACCTTCAAAACTTTTCTTCACACTTTGGAGCAACTATTTGTTCCTTTATCTGTGATGGATATTTTGATATCTGTGAACAGATACTTTGAAGACATCTCCATAGGTTTTGACTCATTTTTCAGTTCTGTTCACAGTGGTACTATTTTTGAAAGGGACGTGATTAGTGGATTGCTGCGGGGCTAAAGATCCCTTGTCTGGGGTTTGAAGTGAGGTTGAGTGGGGGACTTGTGTTTGACCTGATTTTTATGGTGTCATTTAGGATCCCAAAGTATCTGGCTGTCGCATGAGATGTTTTTCACTGTATCCAGCTAGAGTTTCAGTCTGAGCTTCCCTGTCATTTGATCCTAGTTATCGTGTTGCTCAGCAACATGATGACCCCATGTTAATGGCAAATGTCTCACTGCGCTTTGCATATACCACACCAGTGAGGTGAATCTTACTGTCTAGGAGACAAATATCTTATTAAAAAAACCTTTTGAACTTCCTGATTTTAAACCAGCAACTAATATAGTGAGATCTGTTTAGGTTCACTTACCGTCTACTGAGTTACAGTAACATACAGACAGAATTAATGCCCAGTGCTTAACGGACAGAAATAAAAAGAGAAACATAAAATGTGTTTCAAATAAAGCACGGTCTCAATAACACTGATTTCAAAATCTCTAAGGAAATTGATTCTGCTTTTTACTTGTAATTATTAAATGCAACAAGTAGACACAACAACTGGATTTAGCTCATTAAAAGAAAATTGATTTTCATAGTTACCGAGGATCATTTGAGGAAACTAATATATACTCTCCTTTGATAGTCTGTGTCCAATGTGAGAAGGAAAGGCAAGTTATAGTTTTAAAGAAGCATATCTCGCCTGGCCACAGTGACATGAAATTGTAGCAGAAGTTTTAGTGTCTACATCACAGCAGTATCTTTGTCTCTCATATTCTGACATGGTAGTGGTAGCCACTTCATTCAGGATGTCTTAGGTAAAAAAGTAGGGCTAGAACTGCCTTCTGCCTGGAGAAGTGAAACACAGGATAAAACCAACATTTTGGGCTTGGAGACAAAATTCAACCTAGACATCCAGCTAAAAAAGAATGTAGTGGAATAATTTCCTGCAACAAGTAACAATAGACAGCTTTGAAAAAGAGAACTTTTCTCTAAGTAATTGTGTTCAGTATAAAACAGCAGTAAGGAGGAGAGGTATTCGTACCCTGTTGAACACATTCTGTGTCTGGTATTCACATTAATTTTCCATCTTTGAAGATTCAAACTGTTAAATACATACAAGTAAAATGGGCTTTGTTAGTTGTGGCATGTAGATGCCTGCAATAAGGCAGACTATGGATTAAAAAAATTCAAGATTTGTATATACAATTCAAATAATTTTTATTTACCCTTGGATTGACAAAAACAAGATGAATGTATATTAATGACCCCATAAAACACTCCTATAATGTGCAGCGCTGACCATATGCTGTTGCCAAAGAAAATGATAGATCTCTGAGTTTTCAGCTGAGGAGGCTCATAGTGAGTTTGCTGCTTATTAAGAGAGTGCTAACTTGCCTCTTCAGCAGAAAGATGAAACACAGCCATGTGCGTCATTTAAGATGCTACGCAACTCTAAACAGTGTAGCAAAACAAAAGGAAGCAGTAGTGGGAAAAGAGGCTAGTTTCTTGTGTTGTCTGCTTCTCTTACATTTTAGGCATCATGCAAAGCTTAAGCAGATAGTAAATACCCTGTTGACTTCAGTGAGGTTTGAACCAGCCTATGGGCTGCAGTACTGTAGATGTTACTTTCAGTCGTGGAAAGTCAGGATTAGCCATTTCAATGGACTGTTTCTTGGTCAATAAAACCAAATTAAAAGTGGAATGTTAAATCCCCATGTAATAGATTAAGCTTCACAATGGTATTGGTTGTGGTAACATACAGGAAGATTGACTACTTAAGTAAGCGTGTTAATTACTATATTGCTTATAAATTGTTCATTTTTTAGAACAGATTATGTGCAAAGTAATAAAATAGAAACTTTTCTACAAATGTCTTTCCTGAAATAGCGTTAAATTAAACTTCTAAATGATACATGATCAAATAATAAGGCAAAAAGGTTGGTAGTCCAATAACATTTTTACACCTAGAAAAAAAATTAAAAAAAGAAATGTTTGCCTACTGTGAAATACAGTACAGGAACCACATTTTTGAATGAAATGACTATATTTATGACCAAAATAAATAACTCGGTGATCAGACGTCCTGAAAATGATGTAAAGGAGAGAGTATATTTAAAGTCAGTAAAATAAAATATCTGAACACAGAAATTAGGTTTCAGTGAATGGGCCAGTCCTGATTCCTCTGAAAAGAAAGGCAGAGAGAGGCAGCTGCACTCTTCACTTCTATGGCTTGAGGTGAGAACTGCCTACAACCTTTCTCTTGTGGTATGGTAATGAAAATTTTCCTTTGGAAGATCTAAGCCCTACCTCCAATCACTCTTCTTCAGTTATCTGTTTGAAGGAGCATTTATTTTAAATATAAGTAATTTTTGGAATCTCTGTGCTTCTTGTACTCCTCCCAGTCTAGGATAAACAAAACAATATCTAGAACAGCCCCTGTGCTTGTGTAATTCTGGCTGAGAACACGCATCCAGCTTGTGATGGGTTAAGGGCTCCTTCTGCCCATGTAGTCCCATGGTTCTGTGAAGAGTATTTCGTGGCCATTTTTTCAGATAAAGTAGTAAGAACAATATACATCTGTGTTAATTCTTCTCTACTTCCTTTTTAGTTCTCCTCCATATTTTTTTTTCCAGGCTTTAGGAGATATATGATGTGGAGAAAGCTGGTGGTTTCCTTCTTTATTCCTGTCTTGCAGAAGACTCATGCAAAAATAAAAGCAGGAGAAATTAAGAGATTAATTAATTAAATAATTTTTGGTTTAAGATAATTTCCAGTGTCACAGAAATAACTTGCGCTTTTGAGATACCACAGCTGCATAGGAAGTATTGGAAGGTGTCTGCTTACAATCAACTATATTCTTCTATGGTTAAATATAAGGTCTTATACTTGGGAATATGGATTTATGTAACCATCCTGGTGGCCTTTTATTTCAGAAACCATGTCAAACTTCTGCTGAGCAGGTGTTCAGCTCTTCCAATTCTATTCCCTGTTACATTAGAACAATTTACCACAAAATAAGTGCCTGAAACTTCTAAGGATGAGTACTTCTCAGTATGAATCTACTAAAATAGGCAGTTTTGTTGCCATTACCATCTGGAGTTCAGTACTTCGGGATGAGCAAGAGGTATAAGTGTGCTTTTTTTTTTTAGATGCAATACATGTGCTGAAAAACAAGTATTGGGTGTCTGTACAACAGGTGAACCAGAAAGTGACAACAAGGCAGGGAAGATCAGAAGGTTTGCTTATTAATTTATTTTTGCTTCCTTGTGTACAAAAATACTAAATCTTAACCTGAGCACTATCATTGTCAACTCCCATTTCAAGGGAATGATCAATGCTTGTATTTTCCTTTTTGGCATCATTACTATTTGACTGCGCACATTAAATGCATAACACACCTGAAGTCAAGAAAAATGAAATCAAACCAATGAATACTCTCTTCTCCTAAACCAAAATTAAAATCCAGGCATTTGTGTTTCTTCAGAACTGTTGAGAGAAAAAAGATTAACATCTAGAAGGTGTTTATATCAAGGGTGTGCAGTAAATGCAGTGGTGAGCATATTAACAAAAATATTATACAGAACAGGGAAGAACAGGCACCATGCCTGCCTATTGCATACGTGAAACAAGATTTTGCGGAGAAGTATTTTATTCAGTTCCTCATATTTCTTACTTCTAGGGCTGCATGAAAAAGCACTTTACTCTTTCACTGCAAGCAAACTTGCTGGATCACTTCTTAATTTTCTTCATTGTTCTTCTCTGAAAAGAAGAAACTCTCAAGAGAGGAGAAAGTATTGTAGCACAAAAGCAGAGGGGAAGGGCGAACATCTGTGCAATACCTGTTTTGCTGCCTCCTCCACTGATCATTTAATTTTGGCAACCAGTTAAAAGCTAAGCTTCTCTCAAAACACCCTCTTTGTTCTACCCACCTTTCACTGGAGAGGCAGCTCTTTGCAAAAGCTAAGATCTAGTTTATGTGCATGGCAGGACAGTTAGGGAAAACTTCATTTCCTGGCAACCCTACAAGCAAAGCACATTGTCACCATATCCGTCATCTTCATAATGTCTCCATTTTTTTAGGCAGAAATGTCTACGGATGGTTAAAGAACATTCTAGAGGTTATCAACTTTGCATTATCCAGAACAGTAAGCATTTCCCATGTATGTGATTTGTGGAACATTCTAAATATGTTGTAGTCCATCAAAATATTGTTGAACAAAAGTAATAGCCTTGTCACTGCTAACATTTGCATTTGAATCACAATATGAGCACAGTTTGGGGAGAAGAATGAGTTTACAGTACCTCTGAGATGCCACAGCTCTAAGAATTAAGGGAAGCAAAGCCTTGGAAATGTTCCTTATCAAGTTGTTAATGTTTATTATTGTGTTTGTCTACTGCTGAATTCCTACCCAATAAGCATAGACCAACAGCCCTCTTGAAAGAAGCAGAAGTCAGAGAGGCACATTATGGTGAAGTTTTACACTCACCAAAGAATTATGACCTAGTAAGGAGTAGAAGTTACACTTAATGGAACAGCGTAATTGAATAGAGCAAACACATACACAGATTGAATCAAGGTTTTGAAGGTTTCAGATCAGTATGTTTTAAGGCAATTTAGGGACAGAGCAGCACTCCTTATTCAGTATTTAATCTGGTGTGAAACCGTTTGAAATGTCACCTGGAGAATATATTATCATTCAGCAACTCGAAGAATAAATACTACAAGACATCCACAACAAAGGCATAGTAGAAAGCTTTTTCAAAGAATGAAAGTGATATAAGCAGCAAAACCCCTCCAAAATGGCCTTAAAATTAAAATAAATTTTAAAAAAATCATCTGAGCTGTGTATTGAAGAATCAAGTGTTAGCCATACAGAAGCTGCATAATGTCTTCAAAGTCTATATCATGAAACTATGGAAAGTAAATTCCCTTTTGCTGAGTTTCCTTCAGTGTTTGGTCTAATTCTTTGGAATAGCCCTCCATCTGCTCACTGCATTTATTCTGCTTAAGAGTTCCCTCTCAACTTCTAGCCAATGCCTTTAGAGACATCTGTGTTCAGACTTCTCCTGTCTATTTAATTACAAGTCTTTAGAATTATTACTTTAATGAAGGGTTCCAAGTATTTCTGTTTGTCAAGTGCATTCTGACTTTGAAAAATCAAACAACTGATAGATAACATAAAATGAAACAAGATAGGATTAGATGTCATGCTAACAGTTTATATTGGTTTACGTTGGTAGCCTATGCATTGCAGATTTAATTACAAGGTTTTAGAACTATTACAATTTTACAAGAAATTACCTTGAGCCATAAAGCAGAAAATAGCTTGTAATTCCTCTACTTACTTCAGCCTAGAAAGTCATGCCTGTTGTTACCTAGTAAATGTCATCTACTGACAGATACAATGAAAACTTAAAGTATTTCTTCCTTCATTATTTCAACAAATCCAAGAATTAATAGCATCCCTTTTAAGTACACAATCCAAGTAAGGAACAGAAGACATGGCCATTTATTTGTACCTAAACCAAAATAAAATGATCTTATAGTTGACAACAGAAACAGAAAAAAAAAAAAAAATTGCTTAAACACTGTGTAATTTGAACATTATCTTTTTCACCCAATTCTGGCTAGTCATCCAAGTCTGATCTGCAAATAAGGATCTGCTTTATGGAAGCCAAAGAGGCAGAGTTCCCAATAAATAGAATGGGAAACACATAGTGGAACTTTTATCTTAAGCACTCTTTTTCCCTTGCAAAGGGCAGCATCTGGATGTGTATGTTCATGTCTGTGTTGCAAATGTTCTTTTGGGACTTCTTTATTGGAATTAATCATTCCAGGCACAGGTAAACATCGACAAAGAGCTCTAGGTGTTTCATGCACAAACTGCATTAACATTAAAAATGGCATCTCCAGCTCCTTATAGTTTACTTTGGAATTGCATCTATAAAGTCACCTTGTGCAGTGACTTCACACAATATGTCACATCGACTGTTTCAAATGGGAATTGTAATATAAAGGTAAAAGAAGGCAGTATTTTGGTACATTTGATCCTTGCCAAATATTTTCAACATTTGTCTATGTTAAATCTAGGGAAAGACAAGCCAAGTGAACATGAAATCACTCTTAGTTGGCAAGAGTCTGGAACTACAGTGGAGAACTGGATAGATGTACTTTGCAAACTCTGGAGATTGAAATGTTTTCATTGAATTGTTGTGTGCAGCTTACTAACGGGCCTATTTGGGGTGGGGTTCACTCTTAGATGTTGTCTGGGCCTTACAAACCAGTTCTGTTTTTTCTGTTGCTGCTGCACTTGCCTGTATGCAGGGAGATGAGGCTTCCAGATGTGTTTCCTGATTTTGGTAGTTTCTATACTCCAGAAGAAGATGGTTTCATTTCTCATCTCTGAAAAGCTATTTTTAGGCATATATCTGGGGAGGGACAGATTCTACTGACACTGACTGTTTCTTCCTTTACATGGTGTTCTCCTGACCTCCCCCTACCCTTTGCATTTCAAAAAAATTGCTTTGTTTGTAAGACCACACTGAAAATAGTGACAGCTTCAAAGCAGACAATAGTTACTGTCTCTTCTGGCATCTGTGTTTGTGTCCCAGTCATGAAGAAACACTGCACTGAGGACATGTCTGCAGTGAGTTAATTTCACAGAAATCAGGGCCAAACTTTTGAATGAAGCATCTGGTTACTAGACAATACATCTTTTTTGAGAACTTTTTCATGTTATTTCCAGTGGTGAATTAAAGGCATTGTGACTGAATGACACTTTTTAAAGCGGAGATTGAAATATTTTGTTATATCCAAGCCAGTTCTTTCAAAAGGCACTAGCTGTCACTCACGATGCCTTGTCATGTGCCTGCTCTGGCTTGTCCAGGATTCTCAGTTTCTGTTTAGCAGCACTAAGGAGAATAAGAGTGTTCAGTAACCATGTTTCCTTGGTTATGCCAGACATTGCTAGTGCCGTTGCTGTTTAGTGATGACTGATAATAGCTACAGAGACAAATGGCAGAGACTTGCAAATTCTGGGCAGTATTTTCTTTGTGACTCTATAAGTTAAGGTGCAAAGGTGGACAGCTATGCCATAATAATCCATCCCAGGCATACGCAGGATAAAAATGAAAGATATTGGTGATCTCTCAAAGGAATACACTAATCTGAATATTATATTACTTAATGATACCAGGGGTAATTAAATATAGTTTCCTACCTAAACAAAAATGATCTCCTGGCTGATTATCTCCTTGTTTGGAACTGTGGCTTCAAAACTGTGCAAAATGCTCCTTTGTCCCAGCAGATGGTCATTCACAGTAGAGCAGAAGGCAAATATTTTCATATTCTGTTATGGACAGGAACACTGGGAAACTGCGGGGAAAGTTTTAAGAACTTCTTAAACCCCCCTGTTTTGGGGGATAAGTTAGCATAAACTTTGGAAACTGAGTACTATTTATTGTTACATGCGCTAACTAAAGTCCACTGTAATACCATAGTTTGCTGTCCCAGAATGTTCAGGAAGAGTAGAACTTTCACACTTGTGCGCACTTGAAGCTGTTTAAACTTAAACAAATTTTAAAGCAAGATTGTCATGCCTTGATCTGTATTTCCAAAGTTTTTAATAAACAGTAGGACCATGTCTTCAGGTCATGGAATCATGAGCACTACTACCAAGTAAATAGTTGCATTGCCAGCAGGAACGACACCCAGCATAGTTGTGAACACATTTGGTTGAAAGGAAAAGTAAGTAGCAAATGGAAGCAATAAAACAGTCTTTCAGTGTCAGCCCATTTCATGCAAGTTTATGTTATTCAAATGACATGATTGCTAAAAAGCCCAGAGAAGTGTTAATGTGCAGATAAGTAATATCTAAAGTTAGTTATTCAATTCACGTAGCAACAATAAGTTTATTGCTGAATGGAACAACTGACCAAGCTAGTCACCTCTGATAGTAAATATACAAAATACAGCCAAGGTAAAAAACATGTTTGCCCAGTAATATCTGCACCTTCATTATACTGCTTCCTAATTGATTTACGTTTCATTTAGGTGCACCTTTTGGCAGCACTTTGTATTAGCTGACGTATAAAAATATTCCCATGTACAGGATCATGTAGTTCTCTGTAACATATGTTTCCCAATCTGTGTTCCATTGTGCTCCAGACAAGTCTCTCTTCCAAACAAGAGAGTAAGGAGTTAATAAATGTTTTTGAAACTCAAGAAAACTAACTGTGTATATTGTGGGAGGGACTGGGACCTGGCAGGAAGAGACAGATGGCTGTATCTCCTCAGGAAGCTAGTCTTCCCAAAGAAGAGTTAGAGGTTTAGGAGAACTTGGTGCTGAAAAAAAATTTTCGATGGGCCAGTGGTGCAGAGCTGTGAGGTAAGAGAGATGCTGGGCTGAGCTTAGAAAGGTGAGGTGCCACCTTCAGTACCAGAGACGTTTTTGTGGTTGCTCATTCTAAAGCCATTCTAACTAATAACAGAGGTTAGGAGCACAGCAGTGGAAAGCTTTTAGGAACTGAATCCTCTTGAGTTACTACTATTGTTTGTGCTATGATTGTTGAAGGAAAACAGAAGCAGCTCTAGCAGACTTAATGATGGTTTTATGTGCCACATAGTGTGACCAATCCTTACAAAGAAAAATGATTTTTCTACAAGTAGCTTAAAACAAACCAACTTTGGTCTAAGGACATGTCTGCAACAGTTTCATAAATACATTTTAAATGTGGCTTAAAAAAAGATTTTAAAAAAATCAAAATTTTTTTAATCTGCATAATGTACCGTCTTGGAAATCTGCTTCAAGACTGGAGGGGAAGAGATTGCTCTGGAACAGGGAAATAGGAAAAGATCCTGGTGTCAATGAAAACTGTCAGCATACCATGCACAGGTAGCTGTGCCATAGATACTTAAATCAGGAAGGTTCGAAGAGTTTTCATGCTGACATGTGATAAAAAATCTTTACAAAAACCTTAACTGAATTCAAGATACAGCAATGAAGTGAAGGACTAATTGTCAGTTCAGTTTTTGTACTCCATAAAGTGTTCTTATTCTGTGCCTTCTGTATGGTCCCTTAGCAGTCTAAAATAAGCATTGTCATGTATGAAATCTGAACTTTAGTCAGGACATAAGAGAAAAAGTTAATGTAGTGATGTCTTTAAACTGATCTTCAGCTTATTAAAGAATTCCAATGAACAGTTTTAAAATGAATAGGGGGTGGAAACCACTTCCCCTCCCTAATCTTCAGTACTTAAAAATTTACAAAGTCTACATTTAATCTTACACAGCTAAGCATTATAAAACAAAGTACTCAATGATGCATACTTTTAATTAAAGGAATAATGAAATGTAGCACCTAACTCCTATAATATCCTGACAATCTCCACTGCTGTTTAGTGCTTTTTATCCCACAGATTCTAAGGAACTGTAACAATTTTGGTCACCTGCTCTGGAGCTGGTCTGGAGATGGAATGACAAAGAACCCTGCCCGTTTTGACTCCTTACCACCAACCCAAATAGTTTTTTCAGCATGGGAGGTGAACTGTAGCCAGCCCTTAGCTAAATATGAATTAGGCACAACTTTAGTAACTCTTCACTGGAGTCGTGTACCAAGACATTCTTCCAGGTGGAGTAAGTGCTGACTATAGCCCTTCGGCATTGGGCTGGGGTCCTTTTCATGATGAAAAGAGTAGGTGATGGTGGGTAATTCCCAAATTATTAATAAAGAATAATTTACTGGCTAGATGAGCTCCTACTGCAGCTGGGAATGTTTTTACATGAGCTTTGTCAGGCATTGCTAAAAATTAGGGAAATCAAACCTGCAGTTCCTTCCCAGTATAAATTTCTTATAACGTGATTTCTGAAGGAAGTATTAAAGTGGGACTAACATGACAAATGTTTCCCTGAAGCACATTTTCTTCCCCTTTGAGGTTAATAACTAATTATTTTCTCTTATCTCACTTGTGGACTAGTGTCAGCTATTCTATAAAGTCACGTCTTCTTCCAAATGAAGTGCTTCCTCTAGGGCCATTTGCTATCCTGTTAAATAATCCTCTTTCAAGGTTTTTACTGTGAGATACTTATAGTTTCAGATGAAATTTCATTCAACTACTTTTGTTATAATTTATTGTGGCTAGTCCTCACATATATTTAAAACTTACCATTATTACTATGCTTTCTACATAACTTTTTTTTTTTCCTTTGAGCAAATTTCAAGGCTATTGAAATATTAGGATAATTTCTCTGTGTGGGGGTGGAAAATATATGAGATTGTGGCATCTGCTACTTTTTAGTGTAGGAAGAACTAGAGGAAAGAACTACCAATTTCTGTGAAATACTTCCATCGGAGTTGTGCAAAATTAAACTAATTAGAAATAAAAGGCCTCTTTCAATGTAGCATACAAAAGAGCACCACACTCCCTCCGACAATTATTCAATTACACTCTTTGAGAATAACCTTCATTTGAATTTTTTTCCTGATCATATATCTAATTCCACCTCCACATTTTGTTTTAATCTCTTTGCTGATTTTTCTAATTGACAAATAAAACCATAAAAAGGATCATTTTCATATCTCTCTTGTATTTTTAAGACATTGTCTCTAAGCATTCTTTTCAGTTTCTCAGTTCTCTCTACTTCTCTGTTATTATATTTTAAAATTAGAATCTGAAAAATCCTTACAAACCTGTGGCAATAGAATTTTGCATCTTAGATAAAAATTATAAGAACTAACTGCAATTTATAATTTATAAAGCAGTATTTCTGCTTTAAAAAACAGGTCTGAGGAAGTAAGAGGACAAAATGACATAATTTCAAATATGTCTGAAGATAAACATTAAAATCTTTTGAATGTAATACATATAATGTTTTTATAATCAAATCAGAACATAGGTCTTTAAGGAAGCATGTGATGGGGAGAGAAATAACGTCTTATACATGCTAGACAGAAACTCTAAGGTCTAAATCTCTTCAAAACCTGTAGATGCTGTTCTTACAGATTGTGAAACATGGGTTTATACAAGTCTTCCCCTGCAGCTGTTTTTTCTGCTGCTGTAATTCAAGGATGTGTCCCTTAAGCTCCTAAAATATCATGCTGATTAACACAATACAGAAAAAAGACAGTGCTGTTGTGTACCTGTGTGAGCCTTCAGGAAATAGATCCAGGAGGTGTGAATCTTACCATGCCTCAGCTAGTAATGGATATCTATAGTATCTTCAGGGCTGCTTCAAATACTGAAGCCACTTTCTAATCGCAGTATTCATGATTCTGCTTCAGAGATAAAAATCTTGTGATTCAGAAGGCTCTAGCCCCCTTGAGACCTGCACTAATCTGGCCAGGATGCCAGGCTCTAATTCATACCTTATTTTCTAGCGTTAAAATCTTCCTGTTTAAAAGTAGTCAGTAAATAGGAAAACCCAAGATTAAATATGTCTCTTTAGTCCTAATGTATTTCCATTTGTATGCCACAGTCTTTATCAATACACCATTTTCTTTTAGATGGTAGCATTATTGGGAGCATAGAAAAAACAAAATGGGAAAGTTAATGAGCAGATAAATACTGATTTAGCCTCACTGTCTAAACGTGTGATGCTATGTTTGCTAAATTTTCAGTGGGCTCATCTGCCAGCACGGTTCAGAGACATTTGATTTTTGTTAGACATGTGAAAAGGGACATTGTCCCTCTGCCTAATTTTAAGATTAAAACTTGAGACAGATTAAGATCAGCAATTATCTGCTAAATTTGCATGCTTTGGTTTGAGACAGGGAGGGCCTGACAATATCATAAAGTCTTTCCCAGATTTGAATCATATCTTATACTGTTTTCATCATCTCAGCCCTTTAGAAATTCAGGTTACAACATCTCAGGTCAGGTATTGAGAAAACATAACCCACTGCTACTGACAATTTGAGCAGAATGTCATGGATTTGATTTGCTTAAACTGACCATTTTTTTCCTCTTGAGAACTTCTCTCTCATTCACAGTACATCTTTCAACTTCTCCAAAAGAAAAAAACAAAACAAAACATATTCTTTAATACATATGTTGGATTGTTTCCAAAGCAGGCTTGTCTTCTGGACTGAATGAGTTTGGATTCTATTCTTCTGAACCTTATACATTATATTATAGCCTATAATCCAGCCAATCTACCAGTTTACATCCTGTTCAGCTATATGCAACAGCAAACTGATAAGCCAGCTGATCGTTTTGCACATAGATTTGATGACCCTTTGCAGATGAGTATTTTTATTGCAGATATTGTGAGGCTCAAATGAGCAAACCTCTGTTGAGCCAGTAATGTCTCATAGAGGTGTGGGGATCTAACCGCAGGGTTCTTTTATGTTTTGTCTTGCAATGGTAATGACCTTTGTAATTCCAGTGTAGACAGATTCTGAACGTGGACTTTCTGTTATTTTCATCGGGTTGAAGAAGCAGACTTTAGGATAGCATGAATATCTCTCATTACCCAGTAGTCATATTTTGAGCTGCACTGCAGCTCGACGTAATGAGATAAGATGGCTGAAACAAATCTTTTTCTATAGCAAATAGATTCTTAATGTTAGCATCAGCTCAAAATAGAAGACCAATGTGACAAGTCCTATTCCTCCAGATCCTCTGAATGAGCTCTTAGAGGACATCAGAATGTCTTTCAGTTTACTCCACACCTCCTAGATATTCTGTTTATATTTGCACTCTTAATATTAGCAAAACATATGCTTAGTTTTCTGTTTTGGATTGGATTCCTTGATAAGTTTTCTTTCAAGATGAATGGGAAGTTTTTGTATGCTTTTTGAACCATGCCAAAGGACCAGGATTTGTACAGCTTTGCTGATTTACCAGGGAGTAAGAAGTCATGTTCAAAACACTGACTGCAGTTACAGGCTGAGCTGGACATCTTCCCAACAGACAGAATTTTCTGCCCTGAGAAGAAAGACCTTGGGAAAGGGACAAACTGAGCAGGGAACCTTGGTGTGTCTTGCTTTCAGCTGCTGCCTGAAAAGGTGAGGCAAGTGCTGCTGACAGAAGTCAGAGGAAGTGCTCAGTATACGCTGACCACTCTGTTAGCAGCAACAACAAAACAGCAACAGAGTTAAAGGCCAAGTGTGAGACCGTGGTAGTTCATTGCTGTCCTGCAGTCTGCTTCCCTACTTAGGGTTTAGGTCCAAGTCTGTTGAGATGCTGGTCCCAGCACAGAAAAGAGACTTCGGTTACTCTAGTCTGAATTTGTATAATCCTCTGATGGCTGAGCTGGCTCTCTAGGTTTGCTCAATTGCCTGCCTGCCTGCTTTCAACAAGATGAAAGCTCTTTGTTGGCATGAATGAATGAACATACATATGCACATCCAGGCTATCCTGATTAAAAGGCCAACATTTTGTTTTGTTTTGGGAAGATCTTTTTCAATATCTAAATATTGTATCTAATTTCTAGTCTATAGGTAAATTTTATTCACCCAGGACAATAAATAAAATTCTATAGGTTTAAAAGAAAATCTCAGGCTTCATATTTGAATCCTGGTTTGACCCCCATCACTCTCAGATTAGTGAATACTTCCCTCATAAGAATTTCCTTGAATATACAGATAATGATAGTGGCATTCCAAAATCAGGTATCCTTTATGTAAGACACTGCCTGTTACTGATTATCTATTTGTAGTACATGCCACATACCGACTGACTTGGAGAGAAAGCTACAGCACTAGCCATTAAAGAAGATTGTAGAGAAGCAAAGTAATACTCTTTATCCCTATGCACCTCCTAAAACTTTTTCCCTACCTGTTTTTTTTTTGCTCTTAAAACACTTGTTTTACTGACTGCAGCTGACTGTGTATTGCAGCTGCAAATGGGACAACTAAACTGGAAGCTGACCGTTGGTTTTGAATGTAGGCTGTTAGTTGATGGGTCAGGTACAATTGACTTCCGTATACAATTGTTAGTAGCTGTGGGGGCTCTAGATTAAACCTTTGGTATTTTACTGAGATCACAGGGAGGGCAGGAGGGCGAAGCTTCTGTGAGGAAAAACATAAGCCATTTCTCTGAAATGGCCGCAGCAGATGGTAGTTAACACCTGAAAGGCATATTTGTTAAACAACCGGTTACAAATATTCTGTAACCTTTATGAAATGCCACTATCAGGTAAGGTAACTATTTCGTAATACCTACATGTGAAAAGAAATGCTTTTTCTAGAGAACATTAGTTTTCCAAATTTAAATAACTTCTCTGTAAATTATATTTTTATATGCTTTTCTAAGCTTATTCATGTTATAGCAATGCTTTCTACTTTATTTCTGAGAAATGAAGACTTATAAATTTACATATATTCAAGTGTTTCATGTTTATTCCGCATTTACGGTCACTTGTCCCTGTAGTTAGGTCTTCCTTTTCTACTGTCTTGGCAGTGTTATGAGGAACAATTAGCTTTAGATCCAAAAATTAATTGGTCTCCTTGGTGATTTAAATTATGAAACTGTTGGGTGACTGAGAGGGAAGTGACATACTTGAAACTATTAGAATGCTTGTTCTTTACAGAAAGATGGGTGTTTAAATATTCCAATCACAACTGGTATTACTTACCTATTTATACTCCTGATATTAAACTCATTTAGACTCTTAAGTGGAAAATTGGAACTGCAAAAACAACTGTACCAAACTGAGCTAATGACTGACAGGACTTCCTGATATAACTGATGGATGTGTAATGGCTCAATGAGATTAAAGCTGTCCTACATCTCAGATCCAAAGTAATCTTACCCAATCTTCCTCACGGAGTTAATATCAGGTAAAAGCTGATTGTAAAAGAAATGTATTTTCCTGAAAGGAAAATCCAAGCTTTCAAAATTTTATAATGAAAAAAACAGATTATTTGCTTTGTTGTTGTTGTTGTATACTTTATTCTATCACATAAGATAAAACATGGGAAAAATGTATGCTGAAGGTCTCTTTTCCACTCTATCCTGCGAGTTGACTTATAAAGATTCTGGTTTCTTAAGCAGCAGCAAATCACTCAGTGTCAGAAACAAGTCCATTCTATTGAGGGTAACAAAACTTGCGCTGTTCTACAACTAACTCCTGCTGCTGAAGGATTAAAGTGCAACAACCTGTCATGAGCAAAAAGCACAGTACTGTCAGGAAGCTTAGCTTTGTAGTGACAAATAGTGCAACTGTGTCTCTGAGATTGTGTGGCTTCAGCTGTTGTCTGGTTAATATTTTGCACAGTATCATTCATTTATAAAATATTAAACAGACAGTAATTTTGTGAACCAAGTCACTATGTTTAAGTTTACTTCTCCATCACTGAAACTGTATTGCTCAAACCTGGGAATCATCAGAACTTTGGAAGGGCTTATATTCAGATATTTACCTTTGATTCACTGATTAGTCTGATATTGTCACTGATGGGATCGATACCCTCAATATGCATCACAGTCACCTTCTCATCACTGATCAGGTTTAGCTCAAGTGACGCACTGTGGTACTTGCTGTCTTGGCCATTCAATAAATTCTTACAAAATATGGTGAGCAAAAGTTATTGGCTGGTGTTAAGCACCTGACTTTTAACATCTTTATAACAAGATTAATTTTTCTCACTTGCACCAGAAAATGCTAAAATTTATTCTCCAGTCTTCTTTCTCTCCTGAGAAGAATCTTCTGCTCTTACATAAACGTTCAGATGGAAAGCAGAGACCTACAGTTCTGGTAATGAAAATTACCTCAGCATTTTTACAGAAATACCAGGAAATACTGAAAAATAGCATATTAGAGGGAGGAGGAAACTGGCAGTGGTTGATCCTTGAGGATTATGGTATGTATGGGTAAGAGGGATTTAGGAAGTTAGAGATCGTCAGGGCAGGCCCCTAACAAGAGACAAAGACAAGATTTTAAGAGTCTAATCAGCAATTGTTCAAAGAGGCTGAGGTCTGTCTGCTAGCCAGTTTTATTAGCTCTCCTTGTAAAACACCAAGGGCAGCCATAGACATGATATTTACAAAACATTGTTTCGTTTGAGCAAATAACTGCATAACCCCGACACCATCCTCCACCCCTTCTCTACCTCCCACCTCTGCAAGGGCCGCGGCTCACCAGGCTGAGGAGCGTGGAAAGCCCAAACCTTAGCTGGGCCATGCACCTTTGACACTGGCTTTCAGGAATAGTCATCCAGGTTGTACCCTGCCCAAATATTCAAATACTGCAGCATACCCTGGGATATCTGGCAATCTGAGATAGCTGAATACAATATCCCTCCAGCCCTGAATCATAAACAGAGTCAGAGGTTGAGGGTGATGCTGAAAGGAATCTGGGTGAACAAGTTTTAACAGGGATGCATGAACAACAGTATGAAACCAGGGAGCATACAGAAGCTGCAGACAAAATGTGACCTTACTTACCCATACCATGATTTTCTAGGGGCCCAGTTAATGGTGGTCAGGTTTAGAAGGTGGGCGTGCTGATGGACATGATTTCTGGACAACCAGGGTCTTCTTTTCCTGGCTACTCTTGAAAAGCCAAATGCATGTGCAGCAACCACACAGGGGAGTCCGCAGGGGAAAAGCCTCTTGACAAACACGGGAGTAGCTGGGTGGTCATGGGGGTGGAAACCACACTATGCATTCAGAAGGGTCTGCTGCATGGAATAATGGACACTACTGTCTCCGGCAAATTTTGCTAGCAGGAACAGATTCCCGGCCATCTTGACGGTAACTAACACAACAATGGAGGTGCTCCTCCAGCGTCTGATTCACCTACTCCCTGTGATTATCAGAGGGTGGATGCTACAGAGTGAAAATGCAGAGTCGCATCTCCAGAGCTGGGCAGAGGACTGTGACCCTTGATTCACAGCCATGCTGCAGGCCATGGCAATGAGACATTCTGCAGCAACAGAAGTGCTGCCTTAGGAGATGTGGCCAGCTTCTTCAGTGGAATAAAATCAGCCACGTGTGTAAACACCAGCACCACCATCACTGCAGTGAGGGGGCAGCACTCCCCTGTCTCCCACAGTAAGGCATCCCAGGCTGAGCTGGACTAACTAAGGCGTGCCCAAGAGGACTATATAAAGGAGAAGAGAAATAAATTAACTCCCCACACCCAGAGTAATGAGGAGCTGTGAGAGCAGTACCTGCACCTTCAGGAGTCCCTGGCAGGTGTCCCCTCAGTGGCAAAAATATGACAAGATACAGATGAGCTCCGTGTTGACACAGGAGCCTTGTCCTACAGCCTTTGTGTGGAATCTCTGTTGCACGCTGAGCAGGGGGCAGAAAAGAGTGGCTGAAGCATGAGATCCTCCCAAACCACCATCACCCTCACAAGTGAGGAGGCATGGTCCTACCAAAACCCCTCTTCTCCAATGCCTGGGGACTGAACCCGCTGCAAGGACTTGACCCCTCTCTGTTGGGCTTCTGTGGTGGTGGGTTTTGGTAGGGGGGGAGGATACAGCAGGGATGGCTCTGGTGAGAAACTGTGGGAAGCTCCCCCAGGTCCAAGTTGGACCTGCCTCTGTCTGTGCCTCTGAGATTAACATACTTAGGAGGGGAAAAAGAAAGAGAGAACAGGCAGTGGAACTACAAACTGTGGACAAAACAGTGTGGAGAGAGGAGTTGAATATGAGACACACAACTTGGTGGACACCAACAGTGCAGAAAGGCAGGGAGAAGGTTGCTGTGGCAGAGGTTTCCCTGCAGCCCATGGTGAGAGGGCAGGCTGTGCCCTGCAGCCATGGAGGGTCCCAGGGGAGCAGAGTTCTCCCATCACGAGGAGGAAGGAGCGGCAGAGACAACGTGTGGTGAACTGACTGGGAAATGCCCATCCTCCTGCACCTCCTGAGCTGCTGTGGGTGAGGTAGCAAGGGGAGGTAGAGAAAGGGGAGCAAAGCTGAACCCAGGAAGAAGAGAGGGTTGGAGGGAAGGTTTCTGAGGTTGGGGTTTTTTGTATCTCATTGGTCTACTCTGATTTGGTTAGTAACTAATGGGCTTCTGTCCCCCAAGTGGAGAATGTTTTGGCCATGACCATCATGGGTGAGAGATCCTTCCCTTTCCTTCCCACAAGCCTTTCCTTATATTTTCTTCTCTACATCCCACTGTGGGGAGGAGTGAGTGAGCAGCCTCATGATCTTTTGTTCCCAGCTGGGCCTAAATCACAACACCATAATGGGACAAAAAAAAAGCTGACTTTCATGTGACCACGAGGAAAAGGAAATAACTACCTAAGCCCTCCAAAAAAACTTCCATGAAAGATGCAAAAAGTGAGGGGTCTCTATCCCCAGTAAATCAGTAAGGGAGTTACTAAGCAGACACAGAGGAAAACCATCACCAGACAAAAGAAGAGTAGCAGTTGGAGAGCAGAGCAGGAGCAGCATGGGCCCTTGCTATACTCTCTGCCCAATGCCAGAGCTGCTCTGCCATGGCTTGAGTCTTCTCCCATGTCTCACACAGCCCCTGCAGCCCAAAATGCTCTGTGCACCCCTGCAGAACTCTCACGGCATCCTCTGTGGATGCACCTGCAGGGTGGTGGGTGCCAGACACCTTTGCCCAAGGTTTGAGGTGGGTGGCTGTTCGGGCTAGTTGTGAGGATGGGCCCAAAATGAGGGACAAGGACGTTTCAGATACAAAGGCTGCAGCTGGTAATAACTCAAAGAGGCTGAGGTCTACCTGGCAGTCAGTTTTATTAGCTCCACTGATAGCACACCAAGGGCAGCTATTAGTGTAATATTTACCAAACATTGTCTCCTTTGAGCATACAACTGCATAACCCTGACAGAGATCATGGACAAAATGGGAAAAGGTTAAGGAAAGGTTGGCACACATTTCCTTTTGTGACCTTCAACAAGCAATCTGACAGTAGATTCACAGTGGGGCTAGCTTCTGAAATGAGTTGCTCAAAATTTTAGATCAGCAACTGCTTGCTTCTGTCAGGACTTGGTACACTAATGTTTTCTCTTTAAAATACTTATGTAGCTTTTAAAAAAAAGTCAAGAGAGTAGATTAGTTTGTCCATATTTGTTCTCTTGATGGTTAGTAATGTTCACCTGCAATCAGATGTACATTTAATTATTTTCTATGTTCAAGTTTTTCCTTCAGGGGTGGTGTTAGGAAGGGTGAAGTGAGTTTGCCCTTTACTTTGAAGATGCCCCTAAACCACTCGACTACTGTCTGTTGTAGAATTCTTATTCTGTTTTACTGGAGCTTGTCTGCTTTCATAATGATACTTTAGAATAGAGAGTTGAGCCTGATTCTCCCATGTTTAAGCCTGCAGTGTCCCTAGGTACTATGGAATCAATTTAATGTCTGTTATGAGAAAACTTCGCTGTTGAGGAGGAAGGATGGGGAGAGAAGGTTTCTCTCTCTACAGTTGTCACAAGTGCTGCGTACTGCCTGCTGTGTGCTGATAATAACATTCTTCAAGCACATGAGGGGTACTGAATAGTCAAATGCTCGTGTCAGTGTCATGGGTTGCAGTATGCAGAAGAATTGCTTGTTGTAATGCTGAATAACAAAGAAACTTAATTTCTAGAGACTACAACCCTTGGGGACTTCATTCCCCTTTAATAAGATGGCATTGCCTTACCTTATGATTTACACAGAGGTACATGTAAATGCAGCATAGATCAGTGTGAGTTCTACGTGTGTACAAGTAGTAATGTAAGTTGTCATAGGCTAGAAAATCTGTGGTGATGCAATAATTCCAGAGTAGGTGCCTAAATTAGCAGTGATGTAAAGCTGATTTAGTAATACTGGTAATTTGAATAATCCTTAAAGAGATTATTGTTAGACTTATTACAAAAGGACCTAACAGCTCTAATCAGCTGAGGGTGGTGGTTGGAAGAAGCCTACTGAGAGAAATTTTGGGAGTGGGAAAAAAATCTAGCGTAATCACCTGCACCTGCAGGTGTTAGGCAGAGAGCTGACTGTCACACGAAATACCGTTGCAAAAGAAACTAGCCCCATGAGACCGTTCACTGTTAAAGGAATTATGAATGAATAATTTGCATATTTTACAGTATAAAAATGGGGATGCCAGGTAACTCAACAGTAAGATAGGCATTCTGACTTTTTGTACACTGTAATAATGTAGGCCTATTGAAAACTGTTTTTGCAGGATTTTTTTACAGTTTCAGAGCCTTTGTTGGAAAGAATCTTCAAACTAATTTTGGAACTGATATTGCTAGAGGTTGAAGAGTGAAAATTTGTTAATTGTGACATCTAGCTTAGTTCTTTTGCAGAATATATATCCCCTCCAGCTGAGGAATATGCTGCTAAATTCTTTTGTGTAATACAAAACAGTATTAACCAACAGATAGATAAAACCTGCTCATTTCATTAACATTTGTTAGGAATTTGCATTTCTCAGTCCATGTATTTTAATCAGGATTTATAAGCTCATTTGCTTTCCACTACTGAGAGTAAATAGAGTTCACTGTAAAGCATATATGTAAAAGAAGACGTACACTGTATCCTCTAAATCTCAGTCTTGCTGCAGAGCACTGTACGTGAAAAGGGAATGTGCTTACAGGGAATGTATTTTACGTATTAACATTATTGCCCACTGCACGGTAGTCTGAATTCTAAGGATAATGATGCACTATCTAACCTGTTGCTTGAATCATTATACACCACTGACGTTTTGTGTTCCCAAACTCGCAGGCATCCACCCTGGAAAACAAATAAAGACATAGACAAGAAATCGGATAGTTCAGCTACACAGATTTTGTAAGCAATGAAAGTGATGTCATGGTTTAAGTCTGGCTAGCAAAATACCACGAAGCCGCTCTCACAAATCCCCCTCCCTTCCTCCAGTGGATGGGGAGAATCGGAGGAAAAAGAGATAAGGAAGCTCATAAAATTGAGATAAGAACTATTTACTAATTAAATCTAAATTCATATATGGAAATACTACTACTAATAAGTAATTAAAATAATAAAAAAATAAAACATATGATACAATATGATACGATTACGATAAAGTTGCTCACCACCCACTGACCAATGCACAACCAGGTGCTGAGTAGTGAGAGTCAGACCCAGAGAGCCTGAGAGCTATCGCAGCCTGAAAGCTGCAGCCCAAGGGTTGGAGCCCAAGAGTTGTCGCACCAGATTGTGAGTGAACCCTCTCAGCAAGAGCACGGCCAGGAAAACTAAACAAACCCACCAACTCCCTCATGAACGAGCCAGCACAGGAGTCAGCGAAGCAGCTAACGCAGGAGTCAGGGAGAGTGTCAGCAAGTGTACGGGAGCGACTCAGAGAGGGAGCAGGAGAGAGAGGTAGTGCCTCACCTCTGCCCCAAGCATGACGTACTATGGCATGAAATACTCCCTCGGTCAGTTTGGGTCAGGTGCCTGAACTGTGTGTCCCAGCACTGCCTGTAGCGAGACCGCGAGAGCTGGGAACGCAGCTCCAGGGTCAGAAGGGGAGAAAGACCTTGAATTCAGTGCAGGCATTGCCCAGCGCCAGCTGAGAACTGATCAGTGCTGCTCTCTGCATCCAGGAACAGCTTCCTAGCAGCCACGGTAAAGGAAGTCAACTCTTTCCTGACTGAACCCAGCACAGAGTGTGACAATGTTTTTATTGGCCAAGAACAGGAATTGTAACAGCCTCATGAATTAATAATTAAGCTTCTAAAAAGTAATTCAATAAAGATCAAATCTTCATTTTTTTAAGTTATTCAAATAAACCATGAGTGTCACCAAAATAAGTTATTAACTGTGTAGAGGTAACCCTTATTTATTGTCTGAAATGTTTTTATTCCAGCTTCGCACTCTTGCTTCATGAAAATCAAATTATTATTACATGGGCAGAACACAGAAATATTAATTCAAATAATTAATCAATATAAATATGAACCCAGACGTGATCCATGGTTATTTAGCTAGTCTGTTTATTTTGTTCTTGAGTTGTACTACAGTATGGTATAATTTGGTGTTAAAAAACATAACTGATCACAGAAGGCTTTATTCCTTTTTGGTATAATAGGGAGGTATTAGAAGTTAAAAAGTAATATTAACAATCATGTGTAAGAACAAGAAGTTGAAAGTTCTTTCTTAATTTTATAGAAGAATATAGCCACAAGCAGAACCTCTTCTTGAATAGGTTTGATTTCGGCATCATTGTGTAAAAAGAAAAAAAAAGGATGAGAGGACAGGAAAAAAGTAGAACATTTCTTTGGTATGATTCTCAGGGGTGTTTAGCTGGTTTTGATGGCAGAAGTCTGAGGGTGAGTGTGATTCAGCTCAGTGTGAACTACTGAATGCAGGAAGCCTAACTGTGCAATAATCACTCCAGAACTGAACTTTCAGTTTTTCTCTAGAATGGCTATGCTCAGAAGAACGGTGAAGTGGTAAAAGCATAATTTTTCAACTCACAACATGAATAGTGCCTTAACAGCATTCCCAGCCTTGTCAGAAAGAGTAGTTTTTTAGACGTTTTTGGAACATTGATTAGAATACTTGTGGTGACTGTGAATATAATGCTGATGACCTATTTAAACACGAAATACGGGTTAGAGTTTTGCAAAAATTACATGCTAATTTAAACAGAAAGACCACAGTGTTATATAATTTAAGACATCTTTCCTGTAGAAAGAGAATATTCAGCGCTTTTGGCATTATTTTCAGAGGAATAACAAAAATAATGGCTCTTACTATATCATGGTATATTTTAAATAAAAGGGAAGATTAGGATTCCGTATGGAGCCATTGAAAGCTGAAAAGTCTGGTCCCAGTTGTAAAATACTTCTCAGTTTTCTTAGACTCTCAAGAGCTGGTGGAATATTTGGTCAAATGAGAATTTCAGGACTGTGACCACAGTGTGCTTCAAAGGAGGAGAGCAGATTGAGACATTGAAAAACATATTAGACTAATGAATGTCAGTGGGAATGTTTTCTAAAATGGCATGTTTGCCAGTATGGTATCATGCCCATATTTTGCAGCTGTACAGCATCTGGAATATCCCTCATAGCCCTGCTCAAATCATGGTACAAAATCATAGAATCACAGAAT
>NW_010228999.1:0-21393 GCF_000690775.1 Eurypyga helias
TATGATTCTATGATTCTATAACACTGTGGGTGTTCACACTGAAAAGCAGCAGGGGCTATTAGTCCAAGGGCCACACAAGCCTTGATGTTTTGTCCACAACATCTTGGATCTGAGCCACTGGTAAGCAAGAAACCTGAATGATCTTGTCAAGTTGGCAGACAGTTGCCTTCATTCCCTGCAGGAAGGAGTCTCATATAAATACAACATGCCTTTTTACCTCTGTTAGGGTTCAGCTTGCCTTGATGAAGCCCCCACTGGGTCTTCTTCATCTGTAACCAGTGTCTAGAGCACCAGATGTATGCTCAAGCTCCAGATCTGTAAGTGGAGCAGGAGGTTTTCTCCTGTTGCCAGAAGTCACAGCCTTCTCTGTCTGGACAGCCTTTCTCCTTCACCTGTTTCCCCTTGATCACCAGCTGCAGATGCTTTTTCCTTGCCTGGTGTGTCTCTCTCTTGCACCCTCAGCAAGTTTGCTGATGACACGAAGCTGTGTGGTCCAGTCAACATGCTGGAGGGAAGGGATGGCATCCAGAAGGACCTTCCCAGTCTGGAGAGGTGGGCCTGTGCCATCCCCACGAAGTTCAACAATGCCAAGTGTAAGGTCTTACAAATGTGACAGGACAATCCCAAGCACAAGTACAGGCTGGGTGCAGAATGGATAGAGCGCAGCCCTGAGGAGAAGGACTTGGGGGTACTGGTGAATGGAAAGCTGGACATGAGCTGGCAGTGTGCGCTGGCAGCCCAGAAGGCCAACCATACCCTGGGCTGTATCCAGAGAAGTGTGGCCAGCAGGTCGAGGGAGGGGATTCTGCCCCTGTACTCTGCTCTGGTGAGACCCCACCTGGAATACTGTCCAGCTCTGGCGCCCTCAATATAAGAAGGATATTGACTGGTCGAGAGTCCAGAGGAGGCCACAAAGATGATCAGGCAGTTGGAGCACCTCTCCTATGAAGAAAGGCTCAGAGAGTTAGGCTTGTTCAGCCTGGAGAAGGGAAGGCTCCAAGGAGACCTTATAGCACTTTCCAGTACCTGAAGGAGCCTACAAGGAAGCCGGAGAGGGACTTTTTAAAAGGACCTGCAGTGATAGGACAAGGGCTAATGGGTTTAAATTGAAAGCAAGGATATCTAATTCAGATTAGGTATCAGGAAGAAGTTCTTCACGGAGAGGGTGGTGAGGCAGTGGAACAGGTTGCCCAGAGAAGCTGTGGATGCCCCATCCCTGGAAGTGTTCGAGGCCAGGTTGGATGAGGCTTTGAGCAACCTGGTCTAGTGGAAGGTGTCCCTGCCCATGGCAGGGGGGTTGGAACTAGATGATCTTTAACGTCCCTTCCAAACCAATACATTATATGATTTTATGATTCTATGATTCTGTGCAGCTTTCCCCCAAATAACCTGCCAATATTTTCTTCAACCTTCTTGATTCCATGCAGCTGTCAGCTTTCTCTGATGTTCCTTCATCTGGAGCTCACTGTCTTGATCAGAGAACACCTCCAAATAGAAGAGATCCCAGGACAAGTTTGCATCACCAAATCCAGGTAATGGCCAGAACCTCCAATATGTCAAGACCATTAGCAGCAGTCATCACTGGAGCAGGTTCCTTGTGGCATGTTGAGACCATCATTGCACAGTCACCATGTAGTGTTGCTCAGTCCTAAGCAGCAATGTCAGGCCCCTGTGTGCCTCTCTTCACTAACTGCTATGACAAGGTCTATTATCTATCCACTATCTCTCAGCTTAAACATCCCAGTCTGGCAGCCAGTGCTTCTCATCAGCAGCCTGCACATGAGACAAAACCCCAGCAGAACTGGCAGCAGAGCCTACAGTTACTGCATAAACTGATAACAGCAACCACAAAGAGCCTCAACAGCGACCCCCAAGGCACCCTGCTTAGTCCCGCCGGCTGATCAGCACCTTGTCACCACACTCACAAGCTACACTGCAAACAGCATCATCTCCGCTGGCCCATTCCTGTCACACTGCTTCTCTGGGAGTCCATCAGAGCCTCACCACTGTCCTTGGCTCCACGTGTGGGCGCTGCTGCCAGTGCTGCCCTCACAGCAGCTGCTTCCAACAAGACCCACCTGATTTTTGCAGTCTGAAAGGCTTCTTACATGCAAGGTTTAGTCTAAGACAGTCAGCTGCGATACGACAAGTAGTAAATTTCTTACTGGGTGGTGACACTGAGATGTGTCAGGTTGAAAGGGAATATACAAGGTAGTAGGTAGGTTTTTCAGCCCCACGGAATACTAAATTTCACTTCAGTATTTAAATAGCCATGAAAGCAATTTATCAATTTATACTTTTCCAATAAATATTTTCCTTCTACGGTATTTTTATTATTATAAATTAAGATAAAAGGCTTTGCCTTCAGCCCGTTTAAAACTTTTTGATGTTGTTTATCAATGATCCATTCAATTATTATTGTAAGCATGAATTTTAACACTGTGGGACTATGGGGATGGCTTTTCCTTCAGTGTGTGTGTGTGCTTAACTTTTGTTTCTCTGAATACAAGGACAGTATGATCCCTATCTGTACATTTTTAAGTATGCTTGGGAAGCTCTTTCTCTGCCTTTTGAACTCACTAGGGAAATTCAAAATTTTTAAGAATGCCAAGATCTTGGATATAACTCTCTCTAACATTTTGTTAAATTGGACTGCTGAATAAAGGAAAGGTTACAACTTGAGGACACGGTGTTAACAGGTAAGAAAGTATCCACAAAAATGAACAGCATGTCGCTTTACAAAAACGTAACCTGGGGAAAATCTTCATTCATAACTGAGGCCTTTCTGAGACACCAAAGTCAGTAACCATTTGACACAAATCTATAGAAAATTAGAGAGTGTTAAATCCAGGGTTGCAACTAGGCTGTGTCCCTTGTGACTGACTGGCCATGGACATCACATATTTTATCCAGCTTATATCTCCTTATGCGACCATAGGTAGAAAAGACTTACAACTTGGTGCACGAGCAAGTTTGTCAATATTTATCAAGAGCAGCAGAAATAATGCAAACGTTATTTTACTGGTACCACTGACCCAGCATTTACTGACACATTTATTGAGAAAGACTATATAGCTAGAGCATAGGGATTTTGTCATAAAGCATATAGTTGCTTACTGCATAGAATTTATCATATTTTCCAGATCAAGACCTTATTCTATCCATGTAGAATATTATTCTCTTGGCAGGTTTTTCTAGTTAGAAATGAAAAAACCCTAAGACCAAAATAAACACGAAAAGAGTCGTTTTACTGAGGGGGATCAACCAGGCTATCACTGAAAAAGCTAGAGTTCATCTGCAGACATTTTAGTTTAACTGAATAGTGTATCATATTGGTCATGATGTAAAGGTACTAAGGCTTTAAAAAATTATTTATTTTGTTATTCCATTATAAACTTTCCTGATTCCAGAAACAGCTTTCTCTAATTCCCCTACCTTTTTCAGTCCTTCTAGTCAACACAATTGTCCTTTTGCTTTGCTTAATTTCTGCCTTACCTAGACTGTGCAGCTAAACTGTATGATAAATGTTAGCTGGTTAGTCAGCTTACATCATTCTGGAAGGTTGCTACTGTTGCTCCCCTGAATCTCAGCCTCTGACCCATCTTCATTTTCAGGCTGTGGCTCACAGTGCTTTTGCCTCTAACTCAGGCCTTCAGCAATTCTCATGACAAATGAACATGTTGTTCACAGATGATTCTGTTTTCACTTCTGTCCACTCTGCCACCTCCACCCCCAAACTGCTTGTTACTTTCCTGCTCTCTCAATTTAGCTTTCCCACAGCACCACAGTTCAACACCCTGTCTAATCAGCTAAAAAAAAAAAAATGTTCATCTTTGAACAGTCAATAAAGGTGGTTTGATAGGCAGATATTATCTACTCTCTTAGCAGAGTTGTAGAACTTCTTCTGTGTCTGGGACAAACAATAAGAACTAGGGTCAGTAATATTACCAGTAGGTATCTTACCTATATAATTAGACATATTCACATAGGCTTACTGGTTGATACAACTCTGGTTTTCACTCTGTGTGACCTCAAGCAGGTAACAAAAGTATTACGTAGTTACAATAACTATTTAGTCACTTTTTCCTATTTGTGTTCTTTAAGCACGATTTCAAATAAACTCACAATTCACTACAAGAGCATCTGATGCAATACGAACCTGATCAGCATTTGTTTTAAAAAGTCAAAATGAAAAGTTATAACATTATTTCTAAAAGTACAATTACAGTAAGAATAAAGATGTATTGTCTTAAGTGTGAGAGATTAGGGAAAAAGATATTCTCATGTTTTTTGCTTCTTAGCTTAATGTATATTTACCAGGAGTTTCTTTAATAAACCTGAATACTCTCTAAATAGTGTAAGCATAACAGCACAGAATAATTTCTCATTAAAATCCAATATAAATTTATCCTACTCTGTGATTTATTACAGACATTGTTAAAATCTAATAATTAGTGGTATTTTTGTGTAACACATTTGTATTCTATCAACAAAAGTGCAAAACTATAGTATTCAAGTAGGTAAAATACTGCCAGAACTTGAAAGAGGGCTAAAGATTTCATCTTATAGTGAGATTTTCAGATACTCGTATCTCAAGAGCAGATATTCCTATTTTCATTAAGATTTTTTTTTTTGTTGTTACAGAGTAGAGAAACACACAGAGACTATGCAATTTTTGAAATTTCTGTCATCTATAATAATGTTCTGTATGGCAACTATGATGTGGATTTTCTTAGTTGCCAAAGTGATCTTAAAACTGAAAAAATTTCCTTGACTTTACAAATATGTATTCTTTGCAGGTGTATACTCAAACACATCATATATATATTCCATGTATATTGGAATACATCTGTACACCATCCAGTCCATACCATTTTATTTCTTATCATTCCAATTCATGCATAACGTATTGCAATGCACATCTTAAATCTAGTCATTGCTTTATCTAGAGTAGCAAAGAAAAAAGCAGTTGTTATATGCAGAACAGACAGTACTTCAGCTATCCATGCAGATTGCCTAACTAAAGTTACCTAAGCTTGGTGCTGGAGCTCCTGTGACACTGGCATACCAAGTTGCAATAAGGCTTTCTGCTTGCTTCACAGATGGCTCTGAATTGAAGCAGCCAAGACACGGAGAACACTCTGCATTCGTGAAAGCCAAAATTCGCACATGGTGTATTTGGGGTTGCTGTTTAGCCAGCTTGGATTTAGATCTGTTTTGTGTTATCAAAACCATAGCTTCTGCAGAAGTCTGTAGCATGGCTGGGGTTTTTGCTACATTATTATGAGCCCAGATAGCCTCAGTGGAATTTGTGTTTACTCCTTTATGTGTAGGAGATTTTCCAAAATGTGGGGCAATATTCTTGTGTCAGTGAAGTGCCATTTACAATACAACAGCCTTCTTATCCCTTTTCTATATCCAGCTGTTTTGTTATTAAGCCCTTGTGTAATTGTGGTAATCTTTCCTGATGTGTTGAATGACAGCTATTGAAGCCATAGTCAGATTTTGCAGTGTAATTACACAGGCATTTATAATGGGTAAGATGAGTGGATCAGAATCCTGAAGTATAAAGCTTCCATCCAAATTTTGTGATAGCATTCATATTAAATTCTGGAAACTGGGCTTTCATCAATGACCTGAAAAAATACTTAACTTGGGTATTTTCATGCTGTCTCTGGTTCTTTGGAGTGGTAAATATCCAGTATCAAATATTTAGGGTAAAGAAGTTTCACTGTACTCTTCTGCTGTCGTCTGTCATGTTTCTTATTTTATTCAGGAACAAAAATACCCCAGCATGGGAAAATATTTTTCAGAGCACTTTTTTGGAATATGTAATTCTTATGATGTTTTGAAGATAAAGTTCATACATTCCAAGAGAATGTTCCCAAAGTCTGTGTAATAGCACAAAGCTGACGTTTATGAACTGAATATGAATAATTTATTTAAGTTTAGCAAGATCTGGAAAGTTTTGGCACAGAAGGTGGCTTTAGTTTCTGTTAATTGACTGAAAGCAGGGAATTCAGTGATGAGATAATTTAGTGTCTGTAGTAGAAGGATGATTAGAGCTCATAAGATGTTTGTGATGGGCTACTTCAATTAGATTAAAGTATAGAAATCCTTTTGAAGGTTTTTTTCACCTCAACAATACTGTAACTGTGTAATTGACAGAGATGTTTTAGTCATCAGACTAAGGTACTTCAAATGTGTTATAGGAAATACATATAAAGTTATTATGTAAATGTGATGATAAAAAGACTTCTCAAAGATGGCTTCATTGTTAACCCCTTTTGCCAGACAATTTACCTGCCAGCGTTGGCTTTAGAAAATTTTGCCTTTGTAACAGTGCTTTCTTAATTACACAAATGGAAAAAAAATGTTTTTTTGATTTCTGTTGAAACAAATAATTTTCTAGTTATCAATTTGACATAACTGATTTGAACTAATCCTAGGAAGAGAAAAAATTACTACTGGTTTCTGTTAATCTCAATAAACCCTGATAGCCAAGACAAAAACAATAGTTCTTGAAGGGATTTCTGCTTGCATCAATGCTCAGAAGGAAAGAATGCAATTTTCTGTTGCTGTTGTTGCAATATTTCAATGTTGCAATGTTGTTGAAATTGCTCATGGGACTTCAGGAATATTAGTATTTTTATTAATCTCATTTAATAAAGCCTGATAAACCTGCTAAATCTCAACTTATCATCTTGATAACATTACTTCTCTGAAGTCCACAGTACCAAAGGCTTTTCCTACTTAAAAGGATCCCCATTGTTCCGTAGCTCCCTGCCTCTAGTCAAGTTCTTGGGTTTATTTTTCTGAACCAGATATGAAATTAAAGAAATTATAAGCAGTTAGGGAGGAAGAAGTTAGAATGGTTTGCAAATTTTGGGAGAGGAGGGTGTCAAGGGGGTGAAGAGAGGAAGAGAAAGTGTAGAAAAGGCTTGTTCTCTCACAGCACAGGAATGAAGATATTTTCTGGGGGAGAGTCAGAACCTCAAGAAACATCATTCACAACCAGCATGCCATTGTGCTGTGTCTTTCAAACTGAACAAGCAGCTCCAGAGAACTTGCAGCTGTGATACATCACAGCATAGAACAGAAGATATATTTGGATGAGAGAGGTTAAAGGGGCTCTCTGATAGTATTAGTCATCATCAAAGACATTAGGCTAAACATTTCAGCAGCTTAATTGTTGCCAACATTTCTACTAGCACTAGAGAAAAGATGGTAGACTCTATAATGCATTAGTTCAGTCAATGTATAAGAAGGAATTCCTCAAAAATGAGAGGACACCACAGCAGAAATCATGAAAAAGCTACTTTGAAATTATACCTTGCATACAATGTGGGCTGATAATACATGGCAGCTGAGGACAGATATTTGCATGTCAATTGAGAAATGCTTTGAAAGAATGAATTAATGATGGAAAGATGAAATTATGTTCTCATTTAAGAAAGGCATAGTAGTTTCTGCTTCTGTTGTTTTAGCCCATTTGCTAAAAATCTTTTTTTTTCATAAAACCACATAATTTTGTAAGTCACTTTAGCTATGAATAACACTCAGTAATTTCTTTAAAAAAATCTCAAATGAAAATTAAATGTAATAATCACAACATATCACCAATATTATAAATATACAGGATCCATAACTCTGAGGTGTATATTATTGGAATTAATTAGTACTTTTGTCCAGAAATTAGTGCCATGTGAACAATAGAGTTTCTAAATCTGGAAATAGGCATACAAAAATTATTGTGGTACCCTATGTGCTGACTTTTTTTTTCCAGTAATTTTTTTTTTTTTTTTTTTTTTTTTTTTTAAATTGTATAGTGGTTCTGAAAGGTATGTCATATAGCAGTAACTTCTGTGAAAGAGTTATTTGTCTGATCACTTCTTCATCCTGGTCCTCTAATGACATCTATATAAACATATATGTACAAGTACACAGAATACCCAATTTGTGCATACACAAATACATAGAATATAAAATCATAGCTAATGCTGGGTATCTGTCTCCCTGTACATAATAATGGCTAAACAATCCTATTGATCTCATACAAACTACGGATGCACTAAATGTGGTAGTCTTAATTTTGGATTGTTTTCCGACATTTTCTCTGCTTTTCCCATCTTCCTCAAGTAATTTCAGTGAAAATTATCATTGCTGAGGCAGCTAAAAATGTTTCTTGATTACTTATTCAAGCCAAAATATTATATTTGTTTCTGTATTTCTTAAAACAAAAAGCCTATGATCTACATTAACTCATTTAATTTAACAGAGGGAAACACAACACATAACTTTTGTTACAAAATTTAACCTTTTTAGACATAACAGAGCTTTCTATTGTAGAGCATGTTAGCTTTGTTTCTTTCCAACCTTAACATTTATTTGAGTGTTTAAATATTTACAATAATTCTTTTTCTTTTTGCACTGCCTCTGTGTTTTACCAGGTGAAACCCATGAATGCTCACCAGAAGGCACTCTTGTGAGACCCCACCTCAAGTACTGCATCCATCTCTGGTGCCCCCAACGTAAGAAGGATATCGATGGGTTGGAGCGAGTCCAGAGGAAGGCCACAAAGATGCTCAGAGGGCTGGACCACCTCTCCTATGTTGAAAGACTGAGAGAATTGGGCTTGTTCAGCCTGCAGAAGAGAAGGGAAGACCATACAGCAGCCCTCCAGTACCTGAAGGGGCCTACAAGGAAGCTGTTGGGGCGGACTTTTTACAAGGGCTTCTAGTGACAGGACAAGGGGTAATGATGGAAAAATGATTCATTTTAAATTGAAATCAGGTAGATTTAGAATGGATATAAGGGGAAAAAATTCAAGGAGAATGTGTTGAGGCACTGAAACAGGAGTCCCATAGAAGCTGTGAATGCTTCATCCTTGGAAGTGTTCAAGGCCAGGCTGGATGAGGCTTTGAGCAACTTGGCCTAGCAGAGGTGTCTCTGCCCAGGGCAGAGGGGTTGGAATTAGATGATCTTAAGGTCCCTTCCAACCCAAACCGTTCTATGATTCTATGATTTTATGATTCTGTGATTCTATTATTAACACCACATATGTACCATACAAATACTCCCCTTAGTATATTAAGAAGGCATATAATAATCTTGGTAATGAAATGAGTCAAAAATAATCTTGTAGCACTTTCTTATTCTAAATGATAGTTATCAGTATGTGAATAATACTCTAACTGCACTCCTTGTGATCATGTTCTATGTGTCATCAGTCACCATCTAAGAGGAACAGATCCAGCAGCTGATAGTAGAATGTAACTGCTCATTTATAAATCTGCAGTTCTGTTACACGTCCAGAATCCCAGCAGTGTTGCAAAATTGTATTTATTTCTGTATCTTAAATAGATCCACAACATCTGTTTGGGCTTCACATACGCTTGTCAAATAATTATGAATTTGTGTATTATGGATTACATCATGAATTTCTGTAATAAAGTGAGGAATGACCAGATGCTGAAACCATATGAAACCACATGGAGGAATAAGACCTAAAATTTGTCATTAGGATAGTACAAAGAGGTATAATATGATATCTTCATAGTTTATAATTCAATGACATTTAGTACCTTCCTACCTATTTTAAAATTCTATACATCCATTCAATTCATTCTCCCTCTTGATTGCCCTCACCTGCCCCAAACTCAAGCAAATTAGATGCTTCGGGTTTGTGGTGTTGGTTAGTTATGTTTTTGGTTTAGGTTTTGTGGGTTTTGGGGGGGGGGGAAGGGGAGGGGGTATTTTCTAGGTGGGAGGGGTGGGTACCCTGTCGTACGTCTTTTCTTGTCCTTCTATCTTCCTTTTCTCCTGGTGTGCTAATTCTCCCTCTGCACATTTTGTTTCCCTGGCTACACACAAAATCTAATAAAGACCCCAGGATAGGGAACATTTATGTTTCAAAGCAAGCAGAGACCTCAAAAAACAACCTTTTCAGTCAGTGCTCTGGACAGGAATCCTTAGAAGTACATGGCTTCTCTGCAGTTACAAGATTGAATTTTTTAAGCATAAACCAGTCCAGATTCTCATCTCTTATTTGCATGCCTAATAAAAAGCTTTATTATATTTTGCAATTGCAAACAGCTAGATGAGGCAGCTGGTGCTTAATGGTATACATGCCCTTTTTGTATTGAACTGGCACTTTGCACTGGAAAACAAATGTCTTGGCATAACAGAAATAGCTTTTCATATAGGGCCTGTTACATTTTAAAGTTACAAGATGTAAAGACCAAATGCCATATAAGGCAGTTAATGTCTATCGGCATCCTCTGCAGAACATGAACACTCCACAGCCCCCAAGAGGCAGCTGGTTAATAATACACAGATTTAAATGTATTTGGTGATGGTTGCTTCAAGAGGCACAGTAAAGATATTAAGCTCAAAGGTATTTTATTCATCATTTCTTTCACCTTCATTTGATACAGTCTGATATCATATATTGTTAGGTACAACTTGCTGCCTCATTAGTATTTCAGTAGCTCGAGCACACTGAAAGGGAATGGGGGACATTCACCATGACTCCAAATAATTCACATAAATTCAAGGTCTCTTGTTACATTTTGATGTGACCATACAAGAATCAAAGTAAAAATTACAAGCAAAAAAGCAGGTAGGTAATTTCTTCTACAGCAGATTATCTATGCTGATTGTATGGTAAATTTAGTTTGATGTATTTCAGAGTAAAAAGTTGTCATTTGCTATATTTTCAGCTTAAAAAATTAAATAACAGTTACCTTCAAAGACTGTAAGTGCAGTGCTGTGTCTATCATCTCTAAAGGGATTTTCAAAGTTGCCAATTTCAAACCATTATTTTCTTTCCAGAAAAGATAGCGACAGGGTGAAAGAATTATAATCCATTATAATCGTGTCAGTGACAAAAAATGTGAGTCATTCAGGCTTTCCTGTTTAAGGAATTGCGTTTATCAAGGGCTGGATAGGTATAAAGCCATAAAGGAGATGCCCTCTAAATGGTGGCGTTTGAATACATACGTATTATAGAGACACCTATTGGCTAATACCGTTCAGTGTTCCTTTGTGCTTAATTCGTTTTTAATTCTCTTTTTTTCAGGAACACATGAACACATCATGGAATAAAGTTTACTTGAAAACATCACTCAAGTAAATAAGGGCTTAGCTAAATCTGCCTACTTCTAACACATTAGATGACTGGTATGTTCTATGACAATGAACCAAGCACAGATAACTGTTAGGGAAGGGATGGAGAAGCTTACCCAAAGCATCCAGACTATATCTGCCCTCCTGAAATGGTTTAAATATGAAAAAAAAAAAAAAAAGAAACAAAACAGGGCAGATTAACTCATAGGTTCACATTTGTGTAGCCCATTTGGAGTGGAAGGACAGAATGTGGTAGCAACTCAAATAACGAGTTACCTAGAGAAAGTCAGAGATGGGTTAGAAGTGACAGGACCAATGAGGCCACTGGTGGTTTATGCTGACCAGCTGTGTTAGAAAGCTAAAATACTGAAACTAGTAGCCCTTTGGAGGAAAACACATCTACATATCCAACACTGTGCAGAAGGATGAGTCAAAGGCCCACTAAGAGTAGAGGTCAGGTCACCAACCAAGACTTGGGCACCTAGACCAGCTGGAATCACTATCCTGTTTCCCTAAGTCCATAGCACCAATCAAAAATGGACCAGAGGCTCTGGTTTTGTTGAATGTGGTCTGTAGAGAGTGTGTATGTGTCATAGAAATCCCTCTCCAGCCACTATACCCATCTTATGTAGGAAATAATATCTCCAATTTATGCCACTGGGTGGTGCAGTTCCGGCTTTGCAGCTACCCCAGTCTAAGTGCCCCTGTGACAATAGGCAATGCAATGACATGACTGGATGCGCAGGACAATATTGTGCTTTTGACTTATTTCTCGTAAAGGAATTGAGTCTAAAAGATTTCCAGGCAATCTTTGTAACGTAAAGTGGCTGTGACTTACTCCAAAGTGAATGACTATGGAATTAGTGTTGGGTTTTGTTTGGTTTGGAGTTTGGTTTTTTTTTAATTATTTAGAGTGACAGAAAAGATACATAAATGACTCATAGGGAGAATTCATTTAGAGATTTTGAACAAGACAAAGATAAATGAGCCACACAAGTTGTTGGTCTACTTGGTCTAAAAGTTGAAATAAAGGTAACTGAGTTGTTGACAAAGATCTGAGTGTCTGATGAATGCTTGTCATGAGAAATGCACAAACCATAAGTGTGATCCATCATGGACATTCCAGTGAGTTCCTCTCCCCATACTTGGGGATTAAAGAACTCTAGCAGAGTTTTGTTTATTGTTACAATCAGGAAAATTACCCACAAGACATAGAATCTTATACATAAGTACAACACTCTGCATTGTGGCCACAGGATAACAATCAGCTCACTTGGTTGTTTACAGTTGAGAATGAAAAAAATGTGACTTTATTTTAAAGAGGTTATTTTGAAAACATTTGATGGCTTATTACAGGATTTTATCCTCAAAGAAATATCTACATGCAAAAGATACAATATAACTGTTATACATATATTGGAATTTTGGTGGGGAAAGGGGGTGAACAGATATTTAGGTGATACCACTGTGTTTTTTTCTCTATAGACTGAAAGAATACAGCAATAAGAATGGTATGTAAGCTGTCCTATATCCACACATTATCAAAACCAGCAATATGATATGAATTTTGCCTTGGTGATTACATACCAGAAATATTATCCTGTTCTTGATGTATTCAGGGGAAACAAGACACATAGCTCCATTGAGGGAATATATATGTATTTTTGAAGTGTTAAGAACACAGTTGCTGTTGCTCTTGGAATGCTGTTGATAGGATGATGCACAAGCCAAACACAAATGTGTCAAAGTTAAGCACGCTTTTTTTAATGGATCCAGCTCTCTGATAATCATAAACAGGAAGTAGATGAGAGAAGGCATTCCTTAAATAAATTAGAGAATATTATTTGATTGCTATGATGGAATTTTTTAGATGAAATATTGGTTATCTACGTTAGAAGCTCCCTTTGGAGTCTGTGGGGCAAATAGTGCTGCGATATGACCCTTCTGATTTTGGCAACCGCAACTTTTCTCCATAAGTCTGAAGGGATGAATTCACATGTAACTGTCTACAATGCATAGAAAGCTTATTCCCAACCCCAATGTCCAGTATAAAGATAATAAAAATTTTCTCCAGACAGCTCTTATATGGATCAAGGCAAGGAAAGAATACGGCATGGGAATGATGTTAGTCATCCCACAAGTATTTAAAATTAAGGAAGAAAGACTCACCTCCACAGGGTAATTGCCTAAGCCTAAGTATTCCAAAATCATTTAAGTCAGAGAGCATCCCAGCTAAGTCTCATTCATTATATCTAAATTGTCTTCCACTTTTCTCAAGTAATATAACATTTCCCACATTGCAAGAGAAGAACCTGCAACTGGATTAGTTTTTCATGCTAGTTCCCAGAAGTTCATGAGAGTACATCCATATCAGTTAGAAATTCCACCCAATGTTAATGCCAAGATCTGAATCCAGTGCAAGTGGAGAACTGTCACTTAGGTAGTCTTCTCAGTAGCATGTGACGCTAATTTACCTCAGCTACAAGACCATCGACCTACTCAGGTGACACTGTATATATTTCTTCACCTCCAAGGGGACTACTGGAAATAATTATTTCTCCTTTCTTTTCTTCTAAACCAGTTCTTTCTCCCCCATGAAGCATGATTGAGTAAAAAAAGATTAAATTTAAAGAACTCAGAAAAAAAGTACGGAAGTTTTTACTGAACATGGAGAAAAATGGTATTTCCAAATGTACTTGTTTATTGTTTTCTAATGCAGCAACTTCTGAAAACTAATGTGAAACACTAATTATTCATTTCTATATTAAATTTATTGAATACTGTCTTGTGCCTCGCACATTTTTCACTTTAAAATATGCAGGTTAGGTTTACAATGGTAAAATAGAAGGGAATATGAATTAGTGTAAATGTGAAAGTGTGTCTCATAAATTATGAGAGGAGGATAGTGTCTTGGGTCTGGCTGAGATGGAGTTAATTTTTCCCCACAGCAGCCCTCAGTGGTGTGGTTTGTATTAGTAGGTACAAAGATGTTGATAATACACCAATGTTTTGGCTACTGTTGAGCAGCACTCCCACAGCATCAAGGCTGTGTCTCCACTTCCCCTCCTCTTTTCCCCCGTAGGCTGGGGGTAGGCAAGTTTTTGAGAGGGAACATAGTCAGGATAGCTGACACAAACTAACCAAAGTGATATTCCATACCATGTGATTTCTGATCATCAATAAAAGCTAGGAGAAGAGAGGAAGAAGGGGAGGCATTTGTTATTTATGCCTGTCTTCCAGAACAATGACTAGTTGCATTGGAACACTGCTTCTCGGGAGGTGGCTGGACACTGCCTGCTGGTGGGAAGTAGAGAATAAATCTTTGTGTTCCTTTGCTTCTGTTCACAGCCTTTGCTTTTGCTTTATTAAAATGCCTTTATCTTGAGCCACAAGGTTTTTCTCCATCTTATTTTCTCCCCAGCACCACTTTGTTGAAGAGGGGAGCGATAGAGTGACTTGGTGGGCAGCTGGCCTCCAGCCAAGGTCAACCCACCACAGACAGCAGTACATTTTAGTATTTCGCCTCCCAAATGATCCTAATGTTATAGGCAAATACCTTTTCATTACCTCTGAAGGACAGCTGTCTCTGACAATGGAGGAAAGCAATTGCTGACTGCAACATTACACAGGCTTTTAAGAAAAGCCATGAGTGTTACATGTAACTGAAAAGCAGAGGAAAATTTATACAAATGTAAATTAATGGAATAGGGGGAGTTTGTAACTTCTGAAAGTGATGAGATGAGGGTTTTAGCAACAAAAGGATTTGTAAGACTTGCATTTACATCTCATTTGAGATGCATCATCACTAATTGCATAGTGCCTTTTGATTCTTTAAGGGGATTTTGTCTTACTATGGACGCACTCAGCAGAAATCTGTTAAATCATTTGTCTCTGCTGAGTTTCTGATAAAAAACATCTACTTTAATGACCAGATATCAGCGAATCTAATTTGTGAAATCTGGTAATATTTAGTCTTAAGTAATGTGAGTGATTTGCAGTGATATGTTCCTGTGCTAATAAAAACTTTGACATTATCTAATATTATTCAAAGGATAATTATTTCGGAAGAAAATTTGGAGCTGGCTCTGCCATTGTGTTTGAAGCTAACTGCCAGGTCTGGATGCAGTACACATGGGGTGGTGGCATGTCAGCTGTTTGCTCTGAAATGAGTGTTTTCTGAATCAAGCAGGAAAGGAAATGGCAATATGAAGACTCCTGGCAATTTTGCTATTACTTGGTACTGAGGCATGAAGTACTCATTGCCAAGTGGCACCTGCAGCTGAAGATGGGCTTATGCTGACTGCTTGAATGAGAGTTGGAACCAAGAATTAATACAGCATATGAGTGCTGCAAATTGTCTGTGAGGAACCATTTACCCATTTTTTCTTAATCTAGGTAAATGGTTAAAAATATATAGCCTCAGGAGGGGAAAATAGTCTTGGACCAAGTTAGAGCACTCCCAAAGATTTCAGAGTAACCTTACGATATTTCATAATTTTCAGAACCCTATCTGTGTTGGAGCAACATGTTTCTTTGCCCCAGAAGTAACCACCTGCCTGGGATGGGATGGGATCTTTTTAAAGAAGACAAGAAGAATGTCTTCTCCAAACAATAAAAGTAACTATAGGCTTAGTTATGGTGGCTTTGGCATAGATTGTAAACTTGAGTCTCATCCTTGAGATGAACTGTCTCTCTGCAAGGATGTTATCAGGATCCTTCTTGACCTCTGGTAGAATAAATTCTGAAGAGGAGTTGAACAAAGGAGTAGCTTTTGATAATGCCTAGCTTGACATGTCACACAATTCCTGGTATGGAGCTGGAGAGTACTGGATGTATATATTATTTTTGACAAGGATGGTATGGTCTCTGGAGGACATAAAGCTTAGTCTCTGCTGTGTTCTGTGGCAGAGGGGGTTTGGTAAATACAGTAAACCATATCTCCTGTGCTGGAGGAAAACATTTCTAGCCACTCTAAACGTGCTAAAGGGTAGATGGACAAATGAGGTATATTATCAAATGGGCAAATGAGGTATATTTCTGTCCTGAATGCACTGCCAATAAAATATTTGTTTTTTCTTTACTGATCAACCTTTCCACTGAGGTGCAAGAAGTATTTCCATGCCAGAAACTACAGTTTGCTGTCATGACTCAGAAGATTCATGTTTACTTTAGAAGTGTTCCAATCACAGTAATTTACTATAATAATAACCATATGCCCTTTTATATAGGAAAACCTGGCTGTCATAATCTTCTTGGTTCCTTGCTTTCTTTTACCATTGTCTGTTAGGTCATCTGCCACATTTTAAGAGATTGGGAATGAAATATTTTAATTAACAGAACTCCAGGGACTTTAAACCTCTGGCCTTTAAATCCTGCAAATAGGAGTGACAGTAAAAACAGTAGTGAAGTTTGTGAGGAACAATTGCATTGTTTTCACCCAGTAAAAATAGAAGGGTAACAATATTATATTCCGTATACTAGTATCTAAAAGTAGTGTTGAGCTATTTGGTACATTCAGGACTTCACAAATGACTGTTGTAGTATAGGCCTAGATCCACTTTTAGGTTATGTGTTATGTTAGCTTACTAGTGGATCACACAGGCCCCCTGTACAACAATTCAGCCTGCAGAGTTGGCATCACCAGATGCAGAAAATGCAGAAGAAAAGTATTTTTAATACACTTTGACTTTCTCTGAAATAGAGGCGGTTTTTATTCTAGTCATGCACTTAAGTTTCCTTGACTTTCACAAGTTCATGGAAGTGTCAGAGATTCTAGCAAAAAATTTCAAGACCTGACATACCTAGCTATGTTCCAAAGCGGAACTTTTTCTGGAGTGTTGCTAGCAGAGACTTGTATGGTTTACAGAGTTGGAGAGTACTTGGGGATACAGTTCTCGTATTTGTGCCTGTAATGCTCTTTTTTGTTCCATTTTAGATTTTTAAGCCTTGTTTTGGGAATCTGTTCTTCAGTAAGAGCAACAGCATGCATACTTGAAGGATGCCAGTACCATGTGTGACAGGCTGTCTAGATTGCTTTTCTAGATTGCTTCCTCTGTTAGTCCACTAACTAGGTTTGTTGTTTACCTTATCTTTATGTTGTTTACCTCCTGAAAACAATTGAAGTTGTGCTCTTATTAACCAATACAAACAAGTGTTTGAAATCCAATGATAGAACCTGGTGGTTTCCTTGTTTTAGATATTAGTACAGAAAGTCTGCTGTACTGTTATGCATCAATAGCAATTAAGGCGTTAACAGTGTGATGTAGGAGTGACAAGTAAAGGCCTAAAATATGTGAGAAAAGAAGCCCTGAATGTCAAATTATGGAAGACTTTTCAGAGATTGGGTAAGCTCTGTTTTTTTCCTGTAAGAGTCAAGTAAGCTTTTCTGGCTATCAAATTTTTTGAGGTACACATTTTAATTGTAGGATTATGTATGGTGTTAAGTACAACATTGTGAAACCTCAATGATTTTCAGAAGAACAAGCTACAATTCAAAGACCGAAGAAAGAACGGGGACTGTTAAAAACGCTTTTTTCAGAAGAAAAAATATGTGAGGATCTGTCAGTGTCAGCTGTGAGCCAACATACTGATGAAACCTGACAGGAAATATCAAGTATCATGTTGTACTTGCTCGGAAAAGGAGAAAACAAAACACGCCTCTTCCAGAAAAAAATGATGATGTGACTGAGACAAAGCTTCTCTGCTCTGTGACTTTTAAGGAGTGCATGGATACCTTGCTAGACTTCTGATGGTGATTTAATTTGAATTTGGATTCAGAGTTAAAGAATAATAACACTTTGCTGCTATCCTAATTCCTTATATGAAAAATGTATTCTATGCTATACACAACTGCAATTATGACATTACCATATGGTAATAGGTAGAGGGTTTTGATGTTATAACTCACTTTACTCTGCAATGTCATCACAGTAGCAGATTTTTCGGGAAAGGCACTTTTTTTTTTTAATCTGTGACATTTTAAGAAATGATGTCATTACTTTCATGTGGGGTGAAAGAAATAAATTACTTCTTCCTCCTCACCTCATATCCCCAAGGAACATATCTTTGGAGAGTTTTGATGTTGCTCAAAGTTGACAGAAAATCAGAAGTCCTCTTCCAAATATGGTCAGCTTTTCCTCACATTTTTGAATCATGTTGTCAGCTTCTATCTTCAGTTGCCCAAATTCTTTTTATTATCATTTATCTTACTATAGATATGTGAGAAACATTTCAGAGTGTGAACTGAAACAGAAATTGTTAAAGCATTGTGATTTCTTGGAGAAGGACATACTGGAGTTTTTTCCTGTTATTGGAAAGGCTTTTTAAAGTTCACTGACATAGGTGGAGTGATTGTAGTTACTGCAATGCCTCATTGCAGGAAAGACGGCCCTTCTTCTAGCACTGTATTAGCTCTCCAAGTAGACCAGAAGCCACTTCATTATTGAGAGGAAAACTAATGAGACAGACATGCTCCCTACATTTGATATTTTTGGTAATGCACTTAAGAACTTACTCATTAGGGTACAAAGTGCATGAAGTCCTGCTTACCTATTTCACATTGTACTGGTTTTAGTACATCATTCTCTGGCAGAGGGGTTGGAAGGTAGAACAGTCTTGATTTCTCCCTAGATATCAGACTGTTATCATATTTTACATTAAAGACAAATAAAAGCTACCAGATAAAATATAGCATTAGAAAAGAGTTAGGTGCCATACAATGAGATGTTACCACAACTTTTCCATTTTTATTTTGTAAATCTCACATCCCTTTGCACAGCTTCAAAAATGGACAATTGTTCAGATAGATAACTACATCATATCAAAAATACGATTTCTGGTCATCAGGCTTCCAAAAGTATGGAAACTGGATCAGCTTGTTGCTAGCCATGGAATTTTTCTGCTTTGAAAGAAAGGGGCCAGTCCTCCAGATGTACACCAAAGAAAAACTTAGAAATCATATAAAGGAAGAGATTCAAGCTCTGATTCCTACACTCAGGAATTCACTTAATTCAGTTCGCACCCATGTCTGGAATAATGGTGGAATTTCAGAAATAACTTCTTTTTAGCGTTTCTTATTGGCAAATTTAATCAGCTTCATTTTTCAACTCCATTCTCTCTGTCCTTCTCCAAGTATTTTGAATGATAAATCCTTGTTACTAAGGCACTTAAATATGTGGTGAAAAGATTTAGTACTCAACTGAAACAAGTATTTTAATTATGGTCTTTTTTGAGAAGTATTTGAGACTGCTCTTGTATTCTTTCTAATACACACACTCTGTCACACACACACAAAAACCTCCAAAACAACCAATGTATATATAATTTACTTTTGAACTATAAAAATGAAAACAATAGATAACGGAATACTTGAATGGAAGTGTTTCTCAATCCTTTGTCTCTCTCTCTTAAATTAACGTTATACAACAGTCCTCCTTTTAAAAAGATGAAACACTTGATATCTTTTGAAAGCTCCAAACATCAGAGGTAACACCTAATAATATTTTATCAATATAATATTATGGAAGACCTTTTGCTCAATTTTTCATTGCCCTCATCTAATTTTAATGTATTTATAGCAATGAAAAAGTTTATTATTCGCAGACTTTATACTGGTTTACCTACTGAAAATTGAGCACATATTATAATTTTGTAGCAGCCTCTAATTTGAAATTAAGTTGTGTGAGTAAGACTTGTTTCCTTTGGAACACAATGCGAAGGTTACTGAAATAGAATAATTTTCTCCTGAAGTTTAGTTTAATGAAATTTTTCTATTATACTTTTTTCTTACTATTCTAGATATGTCTAGTGTGACTCCACTGGTCCGTCTCAATATATGTGCTCTGCTTCATGGTTATCCTTGGAGACTAAATTTCTTCTGATAAAAGAAGCTGACATTCTATCTTGCAGGTTCAATTTTATAGGTCATGGATTAAAACAAACAGATAAACAAAAAGCACTTTTTGTATCACAGTGAAAGTACAAACTTTCCCTTTTCCTTATCTTTACTTGCAATCTACACTTCAGAAAATAATATTGAAAAACTAAAAATCTTTGATGAGTCTGTGTTGAGAACTGTGTCCCTGAGTTTATCTAAAATTCAGCAGCACAGACTTAGGGCTTTCCTTCTACCATGCTTTCCACATCATAAGGTATTTTCTACCTTAGTCTCCTAGGTTTCCTTTTCTGACATGGAATTTGCAATCTGGGGGGTGGAAAACAATTCAGGTGGAAAAAATTTAATTGCATGTGAAAGGCTGCAAAATATGGCCTAATTCAATCATTTGGGTGTTGAGTGAAGACTGGAAAGTACTTTATGAAACAAAACAAAAAAAACAAACCAAAAACCCCCAAACAAAAGAACAAACAAAAAAAAAAAGACCCTAACTTTCCTGTGATACTGTAGCACTGGTTTAAATACAGAGTTTGGTAACTTTCTAAAAACCAGAACATCAATAAATTAACTGAAAGTGAACTATTTAATTTGTTTTTGACAAGGAAAGCTGGGTTTTTAAAATATTTTCTTAGAAATATTTGCCCTTTAGATATGGCATATAGATTAATTGGGTAATCACTGCAGAGGTTTGCTTGCTTTGACCAGGCTTTTATCATTATTTACAAACACAGCTCATTCTAAATAAGAAGATAATTGCTGTTTTCAAGCATTAGCAAGCTTCATAGGAACGTTTTAATGTACTGGTTTCACTGAAGATATCTAAGCACATTTCTTAGGTAAAAGATGGTTGCAGATCGCCATAGTTTTTAACATTGATAATTTAACATTTTAGTATACAAAAATAAGCATTTATCTTAACAGAACTGCTGTGATGAGAACTTCTGATTCAAAAATCATTCCCACTGAAATAGAAAAATAGGACAAATGCAATACAGTAATTTCTGTCCATGGCTCAAGGAAGGCAGCATGGAAGCAGGTGGCTAATGCTGGTTCTGAGGGTATCAACTTGGTAAGGAAGCAGGTGTGAAAGTGCTAGATAATATTCAGAGGGGTTTTTATCTACGTGAGGATGGGTTCTAATGCAGGCCTACAATATGTCTTAATTAAGCTAATATTATAAAAAACATTTCATCTCCTGTTCCACACATCTCAACCTCTGCAGATCTATATTAGTCACAACAATGCTCACCTAAGACTTCTCATTGTTAAGAACCATTACACTCAAAATCATCTTATGTGCAAAACACAACGTATATGGAGCCAAGGATTTATAGTTACTCCAGCTGTTTTTTAACAGTCTAATAGTCCAAATT
>NW_010229000.1:0-38605 GCF_000690775.1 Eurypyga helias
TATTTTGCTAGCGGAGTTAAACCACGGCACCATAGGAAGAGGAGCTTGGATTATGACTGCAGTGGCTGCATGAATAATACAGATTCTGTTCTCTTCCCAAGGTGATAGTCAATGCAGCTACACCACTGCAGACTGTGGAAGAGGGGAACAATGTAAACACAACTAACATTTTCAGGGGCACTTCAGTAACTTCAGAATCCAAGATTAATGTTCAAAAGTAACTTCATGTATCCTGTCACCTTTACTACAGTGATAACCAATGAAACTCAGCATATTGAATTTCTCAGTCATTTTTAAAAAAGTGGAACTTGGGAATGTAATTACTTTAATACTAAATTACTGATTGTCCCACTGCCAAGGGACACCTCTTCTGACAACCTTCTTCTGAGCAGCCATCAGCAGAAAGAACAGGATAAAGGTACATGCTACCATGAAAAGATGTTGGTCTGTGGAATAGTATAGGTTCATGGTTTCCAAAATAAACATGAATATTAAATTTGTGTGGGACTGTGGTAGCATTTGTCCTTCCATAAGACAGGACCTTTTCTTAGCCCTGAAAATGTAAGGGTATTTCACTAATTACCACAAAGAATTCTCCGTTTCTCATAGGATAAGAACTTGTATATGGTATGATCAAATTCTCACACACAGAAAGTGATTATGAGTAACAGCATGAATTCCAGAATTGCTCCATCCTGTTTATTTTCAATTCACTTACTCTCAAGAAGAATGGGAACTTTTTCCCATAGAATCCAACTCGGAAAAACTCTGGCTCCAAACGCTGTTGATCCATAATTTTATCATACAAAGATGCTTCCATCATCTGGGTGAGATTGATAAGAAATGCAATTAGTATTTTTGAAAATACATTTTTACCCTAAACTACCACAAAAGGGAGGGTCTTTCAGCACACTGCTCTGGAGTAATGGAATTGCAATGCATCTTTGAGAAATAATAGCACCCAGAAGTTTCTGAATGAATCAGATTAAATAATTATACCTTTTAATGACCTGATAGCTTCCAAGAATTAAAATTTTAAAAAGCTTTTAAATATGAAGTACCTACATTCAAGGCATAAAATATTAAAGACAACATGCATAAATCTTTATTGATAAACAGAAGTAATAGAAATGCATTTTGAAACATATGATGCAGTAATCTGCTCATCCAAACATATGAAAACAATGCGGTCAGGTTAGTCAGCAAAGTCAGATATCTCTATCCAAGAACGCTGTTGCCAAATCATATCACATTTCAATGATTTAAGCATCAAATGGGAGTGCCCGTAAAAATCTCACAATAGCAATTAACATCATTATAGATCAATACATCCTGCTTTTCTTTCACTCAAAACACTGACACAAAGTGATCTTGACGTCAAAAGTCCCCCTTTTCTGATATTTCAGAAAAGCGTTCTCAGGTCTTAACTTTTTAATACTGTGGGAAAAACCAAAACAGCATTAGCCCTGTTTTAGGTAATGCAGGCAGCTATTTAGTAAGTGTATGATATCAACAGCTGCCTAGTTATATCTCTATGAGAAATCCCTGCATCTCTGTTTTTGGATTAACATGGTGACACAGATACAATAGAAGGGTATTTCCCAATTCAAACACAAAACACATTAAGTACCATTAATTAAACATGCATAAGTCTATTATTTTATTCACATGATGATAGTCAGTTTGCTTTGGCTTCTAGGATTCTGCCATTGGGATATCAAAATACATTTGGAATAAGCAGATCACTGGGAATACTGCCACATAGCTCTGTGTTGAGAATAATGCTGTTAAGCAGCTCTGGATTAAGTATACTACAACCAGTCCTAGCAGCAAGCATCCTACACATACAGAAAATTTAAAAAAGCAGCTGTAATATAAAATTAAACCCATCAGAAGCAGACAAGAAAAGGGAAGACCGAATAATCCTTAAAATACAGTATCAGAAAGAATGAAAAAAGAAACGATGCTTAGAGTTCTAAGAAAAATGAGAGAGAAGGCAGGAAGACAGTTCCAGGAAAGATTCATTTTGGTATATAATATTAAACAGACCATATTTTTAAGCAGTAAATTAAAAAAAAAAAAAAAAAAAAGGTGTACGTTGCTTGTCGCAAGCTCTTCGCTCACAATTACAACCGCCAAGATAGATTGCTGTTCCTAGAGGAGGACTGCATAGAGCACATTCCCTGGATAAACCATAGGAAACCAATGGAAGTGAATTTGTAATATATTTTTTCTGCAAAAGCAGCTGTACAGATACAAACATTGCAAGATCATTTATTTTCCCAATTTTTCCTTCAAAAAGATCACACTCTTTTTTTATAATCTTAATTGCAGGGAAAAAACCCTCAAACAACAAACTAAAAAATAAAGTTTGCAAACCAAACCTAAGGACCATTCTGCAGTAAATTTAATTTTCCAAGTAATATCTTATAAACCAAACTACAAAGCTTTTGGATCTCTGATGGATGGAAAGCACTCAGGTACATTACCCTCATCTTGCTGAGGTTTCTGTAGTCATAGTAGCTCTCATACTGTTCTGCAATTTTCCTGCATAAGATAATGCCATTTTCCCAACACTGCAAGCAAGTAAAAGATGTTCAGTACATTCTAAACAACTGTTTGACAATTCGTGATTTATTAGCAGTCTGTTCTTTCTATACTACGTCATACTTCCAGTAACTGAAAATACTTCAGCATATCATCCACTAGACCTACTGATAGCTGCTGAGTAAATGCTGATGAATTCTTGAAGGACTGAAACTATATTTAGAGATTTATGTAACAAATGCTTGTTACAGGACTATCACTGCACAAGATGTAAGTCATTGCAAGAGTGATAGACACCTCTTTTGATACTACATATGAGATTGATTCAACACAGTGTGATTTTTACATTTTAGAATTGTATTCTTAATGTATCATCCTTAATTCTTGTAGATCGGAAAATATTTTATTGTACCATACAAATTAAACTCTATAAGATGACTACAGATTTTTTTAAAAAAACTGATGATCAACATCAGTTTGATTACATTTACTAGGCTTACATGGATATTACACTAGCTACACAAAATTTCAATGAAGTCCTTGTTTATCAGCAAAACAATCACATAAAATGTATATAAAATTTTAGACTACAGGACAATTGCTCTTGCTTAATTCAGAATAAGCATTCTCAGTGATGACAATGAACTCTGATCCTCAAAACCCATCCTTTTTTAGAGATTCTGCAATTATTATTCTAAAACACAGAACATGATTTACAAGGTGTAAACATACTCTTTATAATCCAGACCCCTGAATTTTTTCCTCCCTTGGTCACTAAGCAAATTGCATCAGCTTTACATGGCTCATTTTCACCACCTTTAAAATGGGGAGAAAATATACTGTCTTTTATAAAGTGCTTTGAATTGCTGCACAAGTGCAAATTATTTTCATGTGTAAGTGAGGCATTTCTAGGATACAAACACAGGATTAGAAGAAATTTACTGTGTCGCTAAGTAACTGCTTAATCAGGCAATGATTAAACACTTCCCCTCTATCTGAGAGAAGACTGCAACCCTGGAAGTAATGTCCTAAAATTAACAGCCTATCCTTTCCAGATCCACTCAGTAAAACAGGACTTTTACCTTTCCCCGATCAAAGTTTTGAATGATAGTCAGATGGAGACACTCTTTACGTTGCCACTCTGTTTGCATTGGGTAGTTGAGAAACTCTCTCAGTGGACGATCAGACCATTCCAACAGCTCATCGTACAGCAGGAGTGTGTAGGCAGCCTCTACAAGACAAAATATAGCATGGTACATATGAAAACAAACAAAAGAGCTGGACAAAGTACACAGAAATGTGAATGGTCCTGATGAGACACACCTTTTTAATGAGTAACTGATATATTTCAAGTGTGAGACAGATGGTAGTGTTGGTTTTGCACAGTTACTATCTACAGCTATAAAAAATTCAGCTTACAGTTTTCACACACTATTTTAAGTGGAGTCACTGGGACAGTTTTCCTGGAGTCTGACAATACAAAGGGGACAGAGAAATTAAGAAACAATTTCATGCTTAGCCATAGCCTTCCCCACTGCTGTCTCTGTTGTCTGGACAAGGAAACAAGGACCAGAGGATGAAGAACATCACTAAAGAAGAGGAAAGAAGACAGGACTGTAGACACAGTCCAAAAAAGATGAGGGCTGAGAGGAAAAATTGAGAGGCAGATGTGTGCTTAGCACTATTCTTTCCAGAAAAGAAAGAAATCCCTCACAGCTGAGCCTTAATAATCTACCATAACAAATAATTTAGAAGTGCAAACACTTTTATTTTTTTAAATTTTATCTCTAGGTTTGGAAGGAATCAAACATATTGTTGGTATGTGGTAACAGAACAGTATAGTAATCTTTAGATTATGTTTGGGAGAAATTATCTGGGAATATTAAAATTATTATTATTATAGTAATTTACATTGGAAAAGACCTTTACGATCATCAATTCCAACCATTAACCTAACCCTGCTAATACCACCACTAAACCACGTCCCTAAGCACCTCATCGAGACGTCTTCTAAATACATCCAGGGATGGGGACTCCACCACTTCCCTGGGCAGCCTGTTCCAACGCCAGTTCAAAATCATAAGGAGGCCAATGATAGCAGAGTGTAGGTATGTATCAGAATAGCTCACTATGACACTTCCTTTCTAACTTGGCACCCAAGTCCTTTGTTTTAAGAGATTTTTGTCTGCCATAGCAATTTTTTTTTTTTTTTAAAGTTGTCGTTAATGTACATAGAAATTTTCAAAAATAAGAATGGCCACACTGGACAAAAGGCCTGAAGTGTCTCTCTAACCAGCATCCTGTGTCTGGCAGTGGCCAGCATAACAAAAAAACCTCTGGGAGAGGTCTGTAACTATTAGCTGTGCACCAAAACATCATTGGAAAAGCACTGGAACAGGTTGCCCAGAGAAGCTGTGGATGCCCCATCCCTGGAAGTGTTCAAGGCCAGGCTGGATGAGGCTTTGAGCAACCTGGTCTAGTGGAAGGTGTCCCTGCCCATGGCAGGGGGTTGGAACTAGATAATCTTTAAGGTCGCCTCCAACCCAAATCATTCTGTGATTCTATGAAAACAGCAAGAGAACAGATAGCAAAACAATTTAAAAAAAAAGTAAGGTTCATATCACTGCTGAAGGTAAACTACACATGCATTAGTAGCCAATGTGTAAAGGGAACTCAACATCGCTTAAAGAGTTACTACGATATGTGATGTAAAGTCAGGAAATGAATAGTTTGGCACAAAAGCCAGCTGCAGCACAGATACTGCTTGATAATGAAAACTCTCTTGTGACTCACTACTGCCAGGTCACACGAGGAAATTAACAACATTCCTTAATATAACCTGCTATCTAGTCTACACTTTAAATTCATGAACTGCAAAAGGACAGTGGAAATTCCAAGTGAGGGATCTTTCCTATGGATAGCAAAAAAGCATAAGGAAATTGGCTGTGGCTGTAGGTACCTGTAGCCTGTTTAGTAGTGACCCCCAGCCACCTAGTCTGCTTTAAAGTACAAAAAATGCTGGAGAGATTCTGGACACATGCAGTTACAATTGAAAACACTGGGGGAAAGATGGAGGTAATGTAAGGTCAGTTAAATATTTTTGCAAACAAAGATTGTTTAATTTCAAGAGATATTGATTTTATCTTCTCCAGCAATTACTGATGGCATGTAGTTACCCAGATAGTGTGCTTTACGTTGTGTACATAGCAACCATGCACATTATCTTCTTATTCCTTCATTTAAAAGATAATGGCCAGCCATGGCACTAAATTCACATTGAGAAATCCTAGACAACAGCACAGCAAATGTGGTATGTGAAGATTCAGAGACATCAGCAAAGTGCTGTATTTGTTACAAGTTTTCACATCTCTTTCATCATTAGTAAGTGATACGGGTCTTCCTTGCTTCTTTTAAACTACAAGTTAGGTACTGACACACAGCTTTGTAGAAACACTGCACGAAACAGCTAACCAGCAGCATTACAAGAAAGTACGTAAGCTCAGATACTACCAAAGGGCTTATAAAAACTTCCTCTGCACGTTACTCCTCTTGGGTGAAGGATGACCGTTATCAAACATTGATTGTTAGCGCATATCAACAGTAGTCATTTACACTCAACATGGCCCAGCAAGCTGTAGAGATGTGGGGCTGAAAAAAGCTGTATTTTAGAGAGATTAGTTTTGTAAGAAAACTCAGCTGTTGCCTGGGTATGTTAACACACTGAGGATACAGCTTACAGGTTTGCAAAAGACTGCAAATCAGTTTAAAATACCTTTTCTTAGTTTGTACTCAATTACCTGTGAAGTTCTGTGCTTTCAGATGTAGGTCATACAGCTTATGAATATAGCGAATATACATCTCCTCCTTGTTCAGTTCAGTCTTGTAAAAATTCTGCAATAAAATTGAATTTTGTAATGAAACGTAGTAGTTAGTAAATATATGACAGCGGTTACTAACAAAAGACTTCCAACGTAATGCTCTAGAAATGCATGCATAGATCTGAAAGTTTCACATGTACAAAGTCATTACACAGAACTGCAGTAACACAGTAAGAAATAGTAAATAGAATATTATTTTCAGTAGACAAGTCAACACGCTCCTATATGTTTTTTTTTTTAATTGGGTTTTTTTTTGTTTGTTTGTTTTGCCTTTTTTTTTTTTATTTAAATCCTCATGGAACATAAAAGGAAGAACCTGAATCTGATGGTTCTTTATTTATAAATACTAATCCATCCAAGAAGTGCACCCATATATCCACACTTAAGACATTTAACATCTTGCTGAAAGGTATATATTGATTTTAAAATACTGACAGCCTTCTGACTTTTGTATTTATATTTCAACAAATTATCTACTGCCTGGTATGCCTACTCTTCCTTCTGTCATAGCAAATTAATGGTGGCCTTTGGTAGCTTTACAAAGAACTGTTCAGCACGATCCTGAATGAAAGAAGATTTCTTCAGCCCTAACTGATGCGGGGAACCAGTAAGTGATGCAGAGATATTATGTGGCATGACTGAAATATACAAAGTTATAATCACCCGGATAAAGCTTCTAGAAGTGGCTAAAGATTTCTGGACATATGACTGCTGTTTGTTGTTACATGGATAAAATATGGAATGCAACCTCAAAACATTCATTATTTATTTGCAAGTCCAAACCCAAAGTATTAAAAAGTTATAGGGAGAGCAGCACACCTCTGTAGCACTCTTCGCAAGTATTGCCATCCTTACTATGGACAAGGAGGTAGAGTCCCCCTGCTAGACATATCTAATGTTCACAATAATCTGCTTTGGTTAATAAAAAAAAAATATAGAATAGAAGAATCTAGTACTGGTCCTCATTAGCAATTAACAATTTCTGTTCTGTTTTTCAAATACTTGCTATACTGAACTCTAAGCAAGTAGCCAAACTTCTTCCCATATTGTGCAGTATTCTTATTCTGTGCCACTGTTTCCTAGATTATTATCAAAGAGAAAGGTGGGAAGAACATTATGAAAATATCAAAATTAAACTTTTTAGAGAAAGTATTTTTTTTAACTGGCTTGAAAAAATTACTACGTATCAACAGCTCTGTAATGACATGCCCCTTTAGGCTACCATTTGCCTTTATAATCCAAAGCCGCCTCTTTTTTTCCCCACAAGGTGTAGACCAGTACCTGTTTGTACGTTCAAATTTACCTGTCCAAAAAAAGCATAGTCTACAACACAGAATTTTGAGCAATGAAACATAAAGGTTTAGACAAAATACAGCACTGAACTGCAGTACCAGACTTCTTGGCTCTTACTCCTAAGCACTGAAGGCTCCAGTACTTGTCAGAAGCCTAAATTATGCAAATCAACTGGTTCTTCACTGAAGATCAGCTCTGACAATGTCCAGTTGGTCTGTAAGGCAGACCACAGCAAGACAACCCAGCCACAGCTCAGGAAATACATCATGCTAATTAAGGTGACCTTTCAACAAACTATTTCAAGATATAAAATCTAACAGATGTAGTTGTCAAAAGGGGGTATGATGTAAAAAGTAGACTTCCCTAAAAATTCCTCAGTGAGTTACAGGAAGTTATTCAATACACTTTCAATGCTTCTGTACAACTCTGTGATGACAGAGTCCTTTCATTAGAAATCAACTTTCAAGTTGGAGTTAAGTGATTCTGATGCATAAGGAACTAACTACATTGGACACCTTTTAAACCAGCTTTTCCACACAAGCATTACTAATATGAAACCTACTCCAGATGATCCAGAGGGTGGGGAGTGTAGGAATAAAGTTCCTACCTTCTCCTTTCATCTAAGTTATTGCTTCTGGTGCATACCCCTTCTGCATATTTCATGATGTGGCATAATTCCAGTGAATGTGATAACTTGGTTAACCTGGACAATTCTATTTTCTGGAAGGACAGCATATACCTCTATGGCAAAACCACGCAGAAATTCTCTTTTCATGCCAACCAGTCCTCTTCTCTTTGGGAGTCAGAATACCTTCACAGTAGTGGTGAGAAACAAAATACTGCTTCCTCCTCTGGACTTAATTATATAATTTTAACATTGTACCTTTCTCTAATTACTTGTTGCATGAAACTTCTTTTGAGATGACCACCAGTTCTTCCACGATATGGGCAATCAAATGTCTTCAGATTTGTGTACTACTTCTGTAACTGAAATTTTCTTTTCAAAATTTAGCATTCATTGTGTCTCTGGTATGCAAATAGTATTAACATTTGTCTGAAAATTATTATTATATGAAATCTACCTTCTGCTGTACAAGTCATTAAAAATCCCATTAAAAAGTATTATGGTGTTTTGGGGTTTTAAAATGTCTTAGCTTTCTTTTTGTGCAAATCTTGGATGATTTGCTAAAAATAGTTTAAAAACTCCTTAGTGATAGGATGAAAATAATCCAGGTGCTTTAGAGAATTCAGATCATGCCAGATAGTCTGACAGAAAACCAGCTGCTCTACAGCTACATAGTAAACATCATCCTTATTTAGAGAGCACTATTTTCCTACTGAAGAAATCCTTTATTCTCTTATGTGTAACTGCTACTTAAAAGCCACACCAAATTGTTTCACTGACGTCAAAAATACAGAATTACAAGTCAGCTTATTCTGTTTTTTTCCCTGGCTAAAAATATAGCTTTCAAAACATTCACCATGAAAATGGAAACTTTCCAAGGTTAACAGAAGTCAAACTTGTCAGTGGAAACTGGCCAAGAAACAAAATGCATCTTGTAAACAAAAATGAAATCTTTTTCATACTACGAATTTGCACTCTTGGTTTGTTGTAATGATGGTAACATGACATGAGGAAGTCTTGAGCTGTATTTCTGGCTCTTCTATTGGGAAGAGAATAGGTTGCCTGCAGACTTCAGAAAACATCCCACATTATAATGTTTTAAGAACCAACTCATGTCAGTTATTGGGGAAGAAAGGAAACAGGAGAAATCATGTAAGTTTGGCTGGGTTTGGGGCAGGAGGAAAGGCTTGTTTATTTCTATGAATTCAGAGATTAATTAAACTTGGAAAGTACTTTGGTGAAGTTTAACCCATAGGAGAGATTGAAAACTGAATTAAGCAGTAATAGAGATCTCTCAGAGGCCAAATATAAAATGCCAAGGAAGACTAACTCCCCACCATATCAATTGCACGCTGAAAAAAAAAAAAACCACAACCAAAACAGTGATCCTAAGTGCAGTATCATTCTGTCAACTCCCACACAAACTGCATCAAGAAGCAAGGTACCTCCTATTCAAATGTGTGGTTGTATACTAGAAAATGTTCAACTGAAATCTAAAAGGGAGAGAAAAATATTATACAAACCAAAAGGCTAACAGTGCAGCCAATCTTTTTGCCGTCTACTTCTCCCATTTTCATGCAGTCCCTAAAACAGAAAGTGATGGAAGTCAAAAGGAATGACATTTATCCTCTTATTGTGAAGCACACCTCAGAAAACAGACGTATTTGGTTCAGCAAGCTGACTGAAATGATGCAACGCAAAGATATTTGGGTGAACAGCTGACATGGGTGTGTAAAGGATTTCATGCCTCCTTTTCTAGGACATGGAATACCTCAATCATCAAGAAATTCAATGTTTCTTTCTGGCTGTCATTGATTTGCTAGGTGTCTGCTGGAGACCATTTGTTTTCTTCATACCTTGTGCTTAAATCACGCCAGCAGAAGCCAGCATGGCTGCCAGAAGAGGCAGTCCCGCTCCCTTTGTGCTCTCAGGCACTCATTCCCAGTCCTGCACCAACCTCAGGAAGAGACATGGGTTAGGCAGCATCTTTTGCCGAGTTAGTTATAGCACACGTGAGTCAGATCACCAAAGTGCAGCGCAAGCACTTGTGTTGGGACAAGGAAGAGAGTGATGTGAATGAGGGAATGAGCAGGGATGAGTCTGCTTTCTTCAGAGACAGCCTACACCTAAACTGGTCATGAATTAACAGCATTAGTTCCTCCTCTGTGAAAAAAACAGAATGACACTGACCTCCTCTGTAAAATGCTCAAAGATCTACCAAATTTTCCTCAGCACCACTTTATAATTTAGTATCATTTATTATTTAGGGAGGCAACAAATCTGATCCCCAAGTTAAAATGGAACCACACAGAAGTTGATTATCACAAAGGGAAAAATAGTGTCAGTATAAGCATACTGGAGTAAAAAAAAATAACAGCCAGACATCACCATGCCATCACTAAAAGAAATTTAATGCAATTTTAAAACATTCTTGCATACATGAGCTAAACAATCGTCCCAAATACTCATAACCAACAGTATGCACAATTGTTTTGAAAGATGTTGGATTGAGTGTCCTGGAGGTTGTAATCCTACCAATGCCTGAAGAGGAGAAGCACTGCCAGGTTTCTAGGATTTAAGAATTCAGTCTCTTTGTTGCCAAAATAGCTTTCCTTTCAAACTATGAGTGAGGATGGCAAGTGGAGTACCAGGTCCTACCATCTGCCCCCCAAGGAACTGGGGGAAAAACTAACACTTAAGCTTTACAAAGTGTTCCAGCTGATGGCAATAAGGAAGGCTAAACTGGAATCTGAAGGTTCTACATGGCCTTCACAAGTGACTGAGAAAATCCCTTTTAGTCTCCAACTCCTAAAAGGGAGTATACGTCTCCTATTTCCCTCTCCCTTGCTCATGTGGTACAGTCAGATGCAAGCTTCTCACCCAGAGATCGTAGCTTTGTATACATACATGTCAGCCTACTGTGCTGGCTGACACTACAACTAAGCATGATTGACACAGTGATAAGAGTTTTACATACTCTGTAAAACAACTGTCAGATGATTAGTATTGAGCTGTGTGTCTTCAGACAGACTTGAGTCACTAACCTACTACCAAAAGTTCCTATATTCCTTGATAGGAAACTCATGCAAGCCATTGGATTTTCATACCATGGGGAGGCTCCTCAGCTGGTTTTCAGCCAGCTTGTCTCAACTTCCTACTGACCAATCAGCTGTGTCAGAGATCCTGATCACATACAGTTGTTGTGCCCATTTGCAGTCACTGTTTATGCAAGAATGCCATATTTGCCTCATAATATTTTGAAGATGACAATTCTACTTATAAATGGTGACAATCACTCACCTGTAGTCCAGTAACCTCTCCATGAGGCGAGTTACAGTGGCAATTAATGAAACGCCACTTTCCCTCCATGTTTCCCGCTCAATTTTCTTCAGTAGACTGAAAAAAACAGAAGCCAGAACAATTTCATCGTTTATTTTTAACTGTCACTATGACAACCACTCTGCTTTTACCAGCACCTTAATACCTTAGCAACATCTTTGATAGTTAGGTTTTCTTTTACAAACACCCTCCCAAGAAGCACAATTTGCAAACAATGTCTTACCTAGGATAAGGACCAAAAAGTGGAATTCTAGTCCAGGAAGCAATAACAAAACAAATGATTTTTATATTAGCTGCATCAGGTTAAAATATATCAAATACCTAATTTTCAGAATATATTAATATCCCAAAGAATGAACAGAACTCTTGAATAAAATTTATATATATCATGCTGTTACATCAGAAAAGGAGGAGTTTGAAGATGTACCCAGAAAAGAATACTTATCAACACAATATACCTTCTCATTTGGACCTCAACTTTTTTTACAAAGATTTTTCCTCCTCTCCTCTTTAATATTTTAGTATGCATGAAATTTAAGAATGGGGAAGAGATTTTAATGAGATGATTCCCTCTCTTCACTTAGTATTTCCTTCTGAGAACATACTATCATGCACATGTAGAATTCCATTAGCTTAAATTTCCATAGGATTCTTTATTAAAAACTGTTGTGTTTAGTTCTTACATTAATATAAATGCAGATTACAGACTGAAGTGAAAAGATTTCAAAATGGTGTAAGTGGAGCTGTCAGTAAAATTATACTTAATATGTCTTTCTGTTACAGGCCTCTGATTTTCACTGCTTAAGTTTATCAAATATTAATCAGTTGGGCATGAACCTCCAACATTTTCTCTCTGAGAATGAACAAGGAAATATTTATCTACAGATTTGTGTTACTTTTATGCTTGGTGCAGGACCTCAGATGGATGACACATCCATAGAGATCGTTTAGCAGTCTCCCTGAAAATGCACACAGGTATGGTTTACTCAGAAGTCTCCGAAAATTGCCACAGCCATATACTCGGATCTTTTTAGAGAGTTGTTAATAGCATCTCCGAACCTTCTGTCTGCAGTGGGCAAGCTGTCAGCTCCACTGACCTTCATCTACACTGAGCATGTTCAGTCCCATAAAACTCCTACGTTCCAATTTCACCGAACATATAACAGCACCCAATAACTCCTACATGCCAACTGCACTAGCTATACACTTCAGCTCTGTTCAGCTCCTTACGTACAGACGGATGTCTCAGATGCAATTCTCCAAAGTAATTCGACCTAAATGAAGCTGTGCGCTGCTGGAAGCAAGGAGGAAACACTGATCTTCATTCTGCACCCCTGTATTGATCTCAGACTCACTTCTCTTTAGGCAGCAATCAGATGTCTTTCCCTCACATTCAGAGAGTGGCTACCTGTCATTGCTAGCAGAGGCAGGTGACAAGGCCTTCCTTAACTGGAAAAGGCTGAAGCACTAATCTGGCATCTCTACTTTCCATATAGAATACAGAGGCTAACATAATTTCCTTTTAAACCCCTTATGTTCCTTTCAGTACAAGTTTTTGTGTCTAACAAGAAATAAGAGTAGAGTCTGTTATACTATTAAGCACTGATTAATTCACTGATTTTTCCTTTCTATTACCTTTCAACTCGGTGTTAAACAGGAACATTTCAACCTAAATTCATCAAAATAATTACCCACAGTTCCTGTAAAAAAGCAGCAGAAGTCTGACTTCTCTTTAAAAACAGATGGTTTTCATCTGTATTTGACTTATGCATGTTCTTTATAAATGTACTGGCATATTCATTATAAATACACAGTTTCTACAAATGAGTTGTGTAGATACATTCAAAGTACTTATTCAAACTGCCATCAGTGTCGTCAGTTGAACAATTTTATGACTTGCCTTCTGACGCATGCCTCCCCTTCTCTACCATACATCTTTCACCACAATGCACAGAACACTCAGAATGAAAGAGCTACTCAAATATACCCCTTGGCTTCCTCATCACTATATCTACATAAAATTAAATTCTTTTGTTACTTGCAGGTCCCAAAGCACAGCCAAGATGTTATGTTCTACAAAGCACTAAGGGGGATAAGCAACACAGAGGAACAATGAAAAGCATGCCTTATCCTTGCTACTACTGCCTAACATCAGGGCTCACCTGAATAGTTGTGGGTCTTTGGTTTTTTTTAATCTTGGTTTTCCAAGAATAAGAGTGGAGTTGGGACCCACAGGATCAGAGGTCTCCAAGGAATAACACCAGGCTTAGAACCATGTTCAGGTTAGCGCAACCACGTAGTAAGTGGATTTATACGTGCCTAAGCCACAGAGTTATTCAGACCACTAACAGGCATCTAATCCTAGAAGTGCCTTAAAAAATCTGGATGTCTATTTTGGAGTACAGAGCTCCCCAGGTACCTCACTGTAGTGAGAGGTTCCCTTATCTGGCCAGGTGGGTCAAAGTCAAACACTGCTGCAAAAGTTCAGTCATCATTGAGGAGCTACCCAAACCCCACGAAAATATTAAGAAGGGCTCTGAAAGACTCAGTCCAGTCAGTCTAACGGACTGGGCTAAGAGTCAGAGTCTAATGGACTGAATTCAGTCATACAACTGAGGGAAGAAATTTAGACGACTGAAGACAGCATGGGAGAGGTAGCAGGCACCACTTTTTATACAATAGCTTTATGGCTGGAGGAATCACGCATGAACTGGCAAAGCTTGGTATTAAATGCGTGCTCAGCTTGAATGTCAGCTTCAATTTCTTCAAAAAGCCTCATCATCAGCTCCCTAGCCCAGGTTTTGTGCTTCAATAATGTGGCCACATAACCTCCAAACCTGATACAGCTTGTGTTAGGCCAAACTGGAATACAGCTACAGCCGTCATACACTGGCAGCATCCATCAGATTCAGGGCAAAAGAGCTAGTTGAGTACATCCTTTGGCTTCCAAGGATTTTGTTCTAACCACCAACTGTTTAATAAGGCAAAATAATTCTTTTCCCTGTGCTAATTAACTCAGGAATTCAACTGCAGTGTTACAGTGCAAATGCACTGGACACCTTTCATACCGAGATTACACTGGATAGTAATTACAAAATCTAGGTTCTCATGATAGCAAAGTGTTCACTGCTCCATGCTTTACAGCTCTTCAAATGAATGCAGGAACTAATCACTGAGTGGTCACATTCAAGCCTCTAGAAAGACATTGATTCAAAACAAACAGCAGTCATCTTCCCCCTGTTTTAACTATGTTTTTAATTTGATAAAGGTAATTCCATAATAAGAGATGCCTATAATTTGTCCTTGAAAACACAAGATCTTAAAAGGAAAGATACAGTGAATGTCTCTGGAAAAATAGCAGTTAATGTGGAAGTGAGAGATTTAAATTCATTTTCCAATTCAGACAATATAAACAAAAAGCATGACAAAACCCAACGGTGTCACACCCACTGCAGTTACCAGACTGTATCCAGTGTAGGTGTGCGCATCCCCAACTGTACCTGTCAAAACCAACCACGCTGAATCTTCAGAAAGATAGATAAAATCGCAGCATTATCTTTCATAAAAGACTACAGAACCACTGCTTCTTCAAAATTACATTAATGTTTCACTGTCCCTGGGGACATACCACATCTCTGGCACTTCAGCCTAAACAAGTCTGCTTTCTTGCACCCTCTAAACACACTCTGATATTGCTTAGTTTAAATTACACATGGAAGAAATAAATTAAAAAAAAAAAAAAGACAAGACACCTCAGGCTACCTGACCCCGTCCCTTGCATTCAGCTCCCTAAATTGTGCATCTAATTTTAACCATTTTCCTTCACATACCCTAGGGCACAGTCATCCTCCATTTTAGATTAGTATGTTCTGCAAGCTCTCCTCCGGAGAGGTATTAATGCATGGAGTCAAATCAAACTTTGATAAAAAACTAATAAGAAACACTATTTTTTCTTAAGCTGAAAGCAAACTTAAGCAGTTACTCAGAAATTTCCCAAAGAGTTCAGTTTTAACTTCTGTCAGACCAGAACAGAAACAAGGATACTGATACTGTGAGACATTTTGCAATTTAAATTACAACTATGTATTCAGCAGTTAGATTTATAAAAGGTTCTCACCATTTTTGACTGTATCTTGTTTAACATCTCCCAGTTTAAATCTAACTCAAAATTGTAAAAAAATTAGGAACTACATTTCATACCAATATACTTTCTTACGTAATTTGAAATTATTTCAGTGACACACATTCTGATGTATTTTGCATATGACAGTGCATTTAGACTTCAGTTTATAATTAAAGATTTTCCCTTAATGAGTTAATTTTGAAGTTGGAATACTGTGTTACTAAAATATTGAAATCATCTTCTCTTTTCTTAACTCAGATTATGAAAAATTTCATAAGTAATTACAAGAAAGTTCTGCTTTAGCATACTGTACTGTTGATTACCATTATTCATCCATTTCCATAATATTCTGCCTAATCTCTCTACCCACTTCTGCTTCTGTAAATTATAAATATTCAGGAAGCCAATTGTTTTTCAACTCAGTACAATTACAGATTAGTATGTTTGCTATTCACAGACACTGAGATCTGAATGTGATTTAAGCAGAGACAACAGAGCTAAAACTAATACTGAAAGAAGGAGGAATGGTTAAGAAGCCTTATAAACAGCAAAATATCATGTGTTTATAGTACTGAAGAATACACAGCTTGGAATCCTGAAGAGGAGCAATACAACTCCTACTAAATACACTAGAAATAAATGAAATCTTCCACTTAGGTGGGACTGAGTTCTGAGGAACAACAGAGACAGAGTTCTGTTAGTTATTTTGTACCTGTACCCTGTGACAATCATTTATTACAGTCAATGGGAAAAATTATGGGCAACCTCAGGAACTTCAGCATTATTATTAGCTTTTTCTATTAGATTTAAAGTGATACGTCATTTGTTAAAATATATTAAAAGCTTAACAAGAAATTCATAAAAGAAAACAATAAGAAATAATCTTATCAGAATAAAGAAAATTGTATACATCAATCAAGAAATCAACAAGTGACATTACATAGATGAGTACAAGTTTCCAGCAATAGAAAATTACTTATTAAACAGCTTTTTGTTGAATTCCCATGCCTTGTTTTCAAAATGCTCCATTTGAGCTCTACCTGCACTCTATGCAATTATGAACCATTTCTTGTTTTTCTGATTTTAAATTTAGTATGTAGAAGAAGAATTTTCTGAGCTATAACAGATTTAGCCATGCCCAATTATAGCTGTATGCAGGAAGTACAGCCAGACTTTGCAGATGCCATAAAACACCGTAAAATGTTTTATTCCTCAGATTTTCAGGACAAAACCCCAAATCAGATTCACAACTGTATTAAGCATTCCTTCCCGACAATGACATTAGCATTGATCCAACCAACTGAACTCCGAGAATCAGTGTAAGATAAACATACTACTCACATACTGTTGAAGAGCTCTCGGTATGTTTCGTCACCTTTACCTTCCGACATCAGGCTGTCCAGTTTGTCAATCAGTTTTGCTTCCACCTGCAACATATAAGTGTGGTGTAAACAGCTTCTTTTTCCTTTAATGAGATTAGAGAAAATTGAGGGAAGATTTGGTTTTATGTAAGGGACTTTGCCAAATGCAGGTCTTAGAATTATTGGTCAATCATGTAAATCTGCTGATAAGTCACTTCATCCTTTCGAAGCTGTTATCATTCCTAAGGTTTGTGGGGTTTTCTTTTTTTGGTGTGGTGTGGTTTTTTTTTTTTTTGAGGGAGGGAGCCAATTTAAATTGAGCAACGTGACTTTAAAACTACAGGCTGAGTAGCATTTGCTGCTGCTAAGGCAGCTATCTATTTATGGAGTCAGACAAAAAGCACACAGCCTAAATAAATTGCCTGAATTCTCACTGCAGGGCTGTAAGCACAAGCCATTTTCTTAGACTTCAATAAAAATATCATCTTTTCTGACCTGCACCTCACTCTTCATAAATTAATTTTTATAAATGTCTGTACTGCTCAGAATACTTGGGGGCTCAGACTTACTTTCCCAACCTGCCTTACCTGCCAGCATATTTGGTTAGAAGTCACATTTGCTGGATTTACGTATTAGCTATCAAAGACACTTACAGAACATATCTGGTGGTTAATGATTCCTTCAATGCATATTTTTAAGTGTATTGATTATAAAAAATATAGAGGCGAGGTTACACTGTGTGTTAATATTTCAAACCGTTTTAGCAGTAATACATTAGCAACCACAAATCTAGGGAAGAAACCAAGCTGTTGTCAAGATATTTTATTAGTGAATAAATCTATTACAATTTACATTTAAACCCAAGCTGAAAACACACAAGAAGCAGAAGTAGTGGATTTTTTCCTTCTCACTCCTTGTTAACATTTCTATGGTGATTTTTAACAAAAAGCTTATATGTTGACAGTGAAAACCTACCTACTTACATCACATGCACTCCTCTGTTCTTAATAGTTTGTTTTGTGTTCAGATACAGCTCCCACCCTAAGCATTATGATTGCCTGGGAGTAATTCAAATCCTTCTGCTTTCCTTCATTTGAAGCAGCAGGAAGGAGGGCACTGAGAAATGGTTGGAGGCAGTCTGAAAGAACTGAGTAGGAGCTGAGGGAGCAGATGGCACTTGGTCGCTCCTTCCTAGCCAGTTAGGAAGGTGTTTGAGCAGTAAAGAATACTTGGATCCTTACAGAAGAACATTCCTCAGAAGGACCATCTGATCTTTCTTCCTCCTAACTGGAAGGGAAGCTAGTTGAATCCTCTCTAACCGGTAGTCTGCACTGCAGTAAAGCAGAGATGAAATACCACCACAACAAAATCCATCTTGTTGAAAGACATCTCAAGTTTTATTCTTCCCTTCAGCCGGACGTGGATTTTATCCCTCATCTTACATTACTACCATGATAGCATTAACTGGAGAACCTCGCTACCCCTGCAGAGAGTCAAAAGGGAAAACACTGGTAATCCCTCTCCAACAGGTATAATGTTGTGGCTGCCTTCTCCACCCTGAACCACCAATGGTTGGGACCAGCACTCTCTGAAGGGCTTGAATTTCAGTCCTGCTTTATAAACAGCTTCACATACACTACCTGTTTAAAGTTGCCACTTCGCCTTTGCTCCCAGTCCATCATGTCATGGAAAATGGGAATCATTACATTCCTCAGGTCTGGCTGAGGGATCAAGGTCACTTCCAGGAAGGGGCCAATCAATGCTGGAATAAAGTGAAGCTTGTGTTCCCCTAAAATGAGAACAAACGTGAACTTGAATGTGAATTGTGTGTCCTGTGAGCTATCAAACAATCCAAATACTACCTGAAGAATTAAAAAATAACTCTAAATGTCTATAGATTTTTATCTCATGTCGATCACAGTATGGGCTATGTCTTAAACCCAAAAAAGTGCAGAGAAAAGCCGTAGGCAATAAAAGAATATAAGGCCGACATAATTTATCAGATTTTATTATTCAATAGTGAGTTCAGAAGTGACAGTGGGTTATCTGTACCGCATGTTAGTCTTCCAGCAGCAGAACAAAAGAAAGACAAAGACCTCTCTGAGCATTTAATTTATTTTTCACAGGAATGGTTTGGTTTATAAGCTCTGTAATCTTGTGTCTACAAAATGGTTAACTGTCTCATATCATATGCTCATCAAAAAAAGGTAAGTACTTTGATTTTTACATATCTTTAGTTTTGTTGAGGACAGAAATGGAAGTACATGTTTTGACTGCAGGAAAGGAAAGGAAGATGTGACTCAGCTGTTGTCAAAACAACTCGCTTTAAAATCAGTGCTAAAACATCTTCCATTAACTCACCATATTCTACTTAGCATTAAGCTCTCGTCAGGAAAGCTAGAAATGGCACACAGTAAAGATTGACTCTTTAGTTTCAGTTCTGCAGGCATAAGACTTCTGACATCTTCACAATAAGTGGATTATGAATCATGACGCACAGACTTTTCCAAGCTGGGAATTCATTTCCATCCCAGCCTACCTCTGGATATTACAGTGGGCAGTATAACCCCTGCTTGCTGCTCTGTGCTTATGCAAAGGAAATCCAGAATTCCCTCTGCTGGAAATATCCTGGCATGCACATCCATACAAAAGCAAGGTGACTGTACAAGGATCAAGGCCTGTGATGACAACTGTAAAACGCTAAGTAGCATAAGACAAACTATATGAAAAATCCTGACTACAGTATTTAGTTGGACACATTACCACATGAACTCCATTTGTACCCCACAGAATTTGCCCCTGTTGGAAGGCATCATGATTCCCTCCTTGCCTGCATAGTGGGTTTCCATTCAGCAGAAAACAATGGGAATGGGGAGATGAAGCACACTAAGGTCTTAGCATGCAGGAAAGAGATGGGATGCAGGAGTGGTTCCCATGATATACCAGTTTAGAAATACCCATCATGTATACAAATAATGTAGATGGATGCTTTAGAGTGAGTAACCAATACTAAATGCTGTAAATAAGTAAAGTATGCTACACACAAATGTTACCAAGATGCTAATAAGAAAGTTTTTCTGATTTTGAACATTGCTTTTTCTAGTACAGGCTGATCAGAAAGACCAGTTTTTTACAACTACATATTTTGCTGGGGACAAGATTTATAAAATTGAGATGACAGTATCTGAGTAACCACCAGTGGTCTTCATATCTTTAACGAGCCCTTTAATGAAATGAATTATTGAATAACTGAAATATAAAGATGACAAATGTAGTGTCCAAATCTACTCATCTTTGATTTTCTTCCCAAACAATATTTAATTGCATTTCTCTGAGGCTCATATTTTCAAACAGTTTGCACAGTTATTACTTCTAAATATAAAAAAGTTCCTAAGTTTATATCCAAGCATATATTTTATATATTTTCTTGTGTTGTCCAACGTGTCATTTATACATCAGTCATGCATTCATTTATGTCTTTATATTTTAGCACAACTAGGACTTAGGGGAAGATTTGATGCAAATCCAGCATCTCAAGAGAGCTTAAGAATTAAGATATATGTCTGTTGCTTAAACTGTTTGGCAACAGAACTAAAATTGTGAACATAACTCTATTTCCAGGCATAATAATTCTGCCCCAAAAGAGCAGTACTTTCTTTTCTAATTTTTTGATGGTATACTTTCAGTTATATTTGAAGAAATAGGGACAGGTCAGATACAGTATCAAGGCTTAGAAAGCTGAATTTGGCAATAAAGAAGACAACTACAGATGAGTAGGGTTCTCCTAAATTTCAGTCAAGAATTCATGTGAACTTATCAACTCTTCTATCACTGGCAAGTGTATTTAATAGGTGAAGAAATAATAATTGTTTTTAATTTTATCAGCTCCTACTGATGTGTTTCATTACTTACCTAAATTTTGCCACATGCTGAAGATTTCACATCCCATTGTTACCCGCATGTCACCATATCTGCCGTGCATTAAAAAAAAAATAGCAAAACAGTGGAAGATCATTTAAGAAAATCAAGTTCATATGTCATTCTGTGACACTGTTAAATGAAATGACTCATTTTTAGTCCATAAAAACTACTTTAAAAGTGACTATTTCTTCCAAGTTTTTGCTCTTTACATTGTACCCAGCTAAAACCAGACTCCTAACCCCAGGTTCATTTGCTGTATTGTCAAAAGTATCAGTTCTTTCTAAATGCTATATATCAGTAACACAGCTGTAAAGCAAAAGTGGGGTTTTTTGCAGTAATATGCTGTCCTTCTCTCTCTGAGAACAAATAGTTTTGCTCTATCTTAAATAAATACAATTAATTCATACAGACAACAGTGCAGGGCCGGGCAGAAAGACCTGAACCAGTGTGAATGGACTTATGCGTGAACTGGAAATCAGTGTTGGCACTGTTACAACACAGCTATTTTGCTCCCAATATCTGACCCAATTTGGGCACTTCTACAAAGGCTGCTATCAGCTCTGAAGACCTATACGAAGGGCCAGAGCCAACTCTCATTCTAGTCAGTGTAAACAGTGGTACAGTTATCTTTGTGGTACGGCCTTTCTGCAACCTCCCATGCCTTGCATTTTGAGAACTGTTTGATCTATTACAGTTTTCTAGAAGCTGACAGCAGTACTTACTTTTCTAAAACCTTTTTCTTCTTGGAAGGTGTGAACATCTCTAGTTGTAGACATAGCTGGTTTATAAAAATGACAGCAAGAAAAAAGTAGGAATCCCATATCTACAATAAGCATATGGCATTTGGTTATTTCATTTTCTCAGTTCCACCATTTTATGACCATTTGCGATGCAAATTTTCAACTCACATCACTTATTTCAGTCTCAACTAATAAATTACTCAAACTGTTTTTGACTAAATTTCTTTGCAACCAAATATACTTTTCACCTACCCTAAAATTTTCAGCAGAAATACATCTATTTTACATATTCTACATCTCTTAAATGTAAAGGTTTCAAAGTTGCAGATAATTTTTTTTTTTCCATCCCTCCAAATCAGAAAAAGTTACCTTCTTAATCTGAAAACATTTTTTGGTCTATTTTTTAATTGAAGACTAAAACCAGTTATGTCTTTAAGTCCAAAACCCCAAAAGCTATCACATAACAGATTTGTCATTCTGAGGCCCGTCCTATTGTTTATTATTATTTGCAAGTCTCACTTGTTGCAGGCTTCACTGGACAAAAACAAAGTCGTCTGTATATTGCAAATATACAGAGGTTTTGTGCACATGCTTTATGAATCAGATGTTGAATCTTCTGCTTAGAAGATTTAAAGATAAATTTAAAATACATTAAAAATTATTATAACCCAATTATAGCTGCTCCATGGAAGGAGGAAGAAAGAAGTGTAGGGGGAGGCCTTTTCCAGACACTGCACTTCTGCAGAACAGTAATAACATTGATAAGCAAGTTTAATGAACATGGATGCCTTGTCTACAGGCAATTCTTTTATCAGCTTAGGCCTCTGAACTTGTGGAACTTCATAAAGGACAGGCTTCCTCATGTCCAGTTATGTCAGGAAGATAAATCTGTATTCCCACCAACTTTGCCAGCTGGAGTCTAGATTTTCAGTGAAGCACCCACAACTTCTTTAGGAAGGGAATTCTGCACTTTTTGTGATTAATCAATTGGACTAATGTCTCTTGGTTGGGCAGAATATTTGTTCAGGTTTCCATGGGAATGGGTCTTTTCAGATACATTCCAAGGTCTTCTTGTGTGAACCCTAAAAGCATCATTGTGTAATTCATGGTTTATCACAGGTGCCGTATCTCATTATATGAGGTACTCACTAACATCTTTAGCTATGTTCACCATGTAATTTTCTAATTTTAGTAATGCAGCATGTTAATTGATCTTGAGAGAAATTAGTGAAATGCAAAACTATATTTTTTATAAATTTGCATCCATTAGAAAATGAAATAATTTTTCTTTCTGCAATAATTCTAAAATAACATGCAACAATAAAATTAGTCTCTATAATCCAAAATATCCTATGCAAAATCCTGAATAAGTAGTCTAACATAGAGGCTGAAATAACAAAATGAAAAATAAGAAGAAATTAAAAAAACCCACAGTACTCCTGATTTTTAAGACAGTTCTGTATTTAAGAAAAAAACCATAATCTCTGAGCACTTGAAATTGCTGATTTAGTATATGATCTAGCTGTTTAGATGCTGGACCTAAGTTTAATAACAAACAATCAAGCCACAGGATGATATAGCAGCTATTGCATCTGTCTTATGTTAGACACATTTACTCTACCTTGTAATCAAAGTTTTCATTTAAGAAGTTTTTACGAAGGGCATCCGAAAGGTACAAAACTGTAGTAATGATCACACTGGGAAGAAAAGAATGAAAAAGACAGCAGTTTTCATTAAGTGGAAATTCATATTTAATACTCAGAGACAGACAATTTTCCAATGAAGAAGTAGATGTAGTATGTATGGTGGCATTAAATATTACATTTTAAACATATATAAATATCTGACTACTAACAGCACGTATTGACAGAACACATGCACATGAAGAAAAAATAAGAATACGTGCGATGAAAGAACGCGTGCTAAACCAGATCTTTGGTACAGAAGAATATAATTGGTCAAAAAGACAAACCATGAATTTTGTTCTGCAAGTAATTCTGATATAAGAATTTTGTCCTACTAGCAGTAATACATACAGTTGGGCAATTTGCTTTCAAGCTGTCTTGTTACTGAAAATACGTGCACATAGATTATAAATATATTTGCCAATATACAATACTTACAGCCCTATGGACAAAGAGTCTTTTTAATGACAAGAGAGAAATGCCAAATTGATGAGCTCTGCAGAAAGATCTGCTTCTAAAGATCTCTATTCTGTTTGTTGCAAATGATCATACACTGCCCTGTGTTGACACCTGCCTGAATAATATTAATCTATCTTGGATAAATATATATGACCAAAATCCTTTCACAGCGATTGTCACCAGAGGTCAATGACAGCCTTGTGCATTGTACCAAACAAGTCTGGTAATCTGAGGAAACAGAACATCCTTAAAGATTATTTAAGTGTAATTAATTTCAATGATTCAACCCTTAGGCTAACCTCTGCAGCACTCGAGTCTATCAACATATTTAGACAAAACCAAAAATCCACATAAACCATTACATTTTTTTGAAAGTAGTCAGTAGTGGATGCTTACGGGGGAGGAAAAAAGATAAACATAGAATGTTCTTTTCACTGTTACAGTCATCTATTTTACAACAGTCAACTGTTTAAAGACCTTTTGAGAAAAAGGTCGTATCTACACATTTCTCCTAATTACCATCTATCTGCTATTAATACATCTAGTACTACTCTGAACATGGTTCTTGACCTGTATGATGTTACAATGCTAAAATTTGTTTTCCTTTTCATACTTTGGACTTGATTTTTTACTATTTTTAGAATGCATTCAAGACAAAATGTTTTATTAAACATAATAGCAGCAATATATATATATTTCAAGGGTATAATGTTTTTCATCTTCACAATTCTGAAGAATTATACATTAACCAACCCACCTAGGAGACAAATTATATTTTTCTTCTGGCACTTTTGACAGATTTCAAGTTTATAAATACAAAATGGCTATGTATCATTTAGCTTATTACCACTTCTAATATTTCCTTCTATTTCTTTAGTTTTAAAATGACTGTCCCTGCCAAACTTTACCTTCTGGCTTGATGTGTCTGAACACCTGTAACAGCCAAGTCTGAGACTGTTTTTAGAACACTGCTTGAGTCTCAAATTTCATTCATTCCTAGTTCCAGTGCTTAAAGGGGATTGTCATACATTATTATTTTCTCAACAATTACACTGTAGCTTTTCTATCCAAGCAGTGCTCCATGGTTAGCACTCATCTGTACAGTTTACCCCACTTTTCCACCAACGGGGAGTTAGAGTGGGTGTACAGCACTCCCTGTTGCAGCATGGAAGACAAAGTGAAATGTTAACAAACTGTAATATAAGCAAAGCTAGGAATGAAGGCATGGATAAGAAAAAAAAGAAAGAATCCTATCATTCTTGTTACTGTACATGATTTAATTTACAACCCATATGTTTCACAAAATGGAAATCCTTTGCATATTTCAGAAAGTTGTTCTGACAGAACAGGTCAGTTCATCAGACCTAATGCTACGTAAAATTTCAAACGAGGTCCAAAGTAATAAAACCCTGAAAAAAGGTATGCAAGAGCAAATTCCAGATCTCAAAAACTGCAACCACATTGCCAAGTTTATGTTACACAGTTCTATTTTTGTCTGAGATAATTCCTTTCTTGCCACATTCCTTCCACGGCAGGTGAAACTGAAGAGAAAGATCTGCTTCAATTCTTACGAGGAGAAAATTAGCCTAGAAATCTCAAATACAATATTTAGAATTTTTTTTTTTCAGCATTCTCCTGAGGTAATAAAATAACATCAGTGCAAGTGTTTCTTGCTCTAGATAACGCAGCCCAGTTTTGATTTATTTGGTAAGCCAAAGATAGGAGATGGATTAGTGGATAAAATGTGAGTCTGTAAAGTACCCATATTGTACATTAAAAACTTCAAAAATGAACTTAGAAAGATGAAGCCAGTATCTTTGACTCATGAACTGAATCCACAAAAGAAACTAAAAACAGGTAGGACAGAAAACACTGGGGGTTCTCTTCATAATGTAGGTTCTATAAAAAAGGCCAAAATGCACAAAGCAGAAACAGCAGCCAGAGGACAGATGGACAGCTGACTGATCCAGTACAATATTCACATTCCAAGTTGCTTCCCAGCCAACAATTTCAAAACAACAACATCATTTATTTAAAATCCATTTGAGTATCAAACTAGAAAACATTGAGTTGATGACAAGACTTGCTTTTCTTCCTCTTAACCACCTGCCACAAACTTGTTCAGAACCACTGACTCTTTTACAGGGGAAAAAACTCTGCTTTGAGCTACTAAATTATTCTGGGTTCATACACAGAATGCTAACCCAAGGTTTAGACAGGGTATTTTTGGCAGAGTAGCTTTTCCACCAAATTTTCACAGCAAACCCTTTGGCAATAACCTGTTTCAAAAATCCAAATCAGCCCCGAGAAGTTCACCAACTGGTTTGCTGACTGGACTGTGCTCTGGCAACCTGGCTTTTGCCAATGGTAGAAGATGAAAGCTTTCTTTTTCCATTCTGAAATTCCCCATATGAAACGTCCCATATGGGAAAAATATGTAACATTAGCTTCCCATTTCATCTTTTGCTATTTCAGAGTGAATTTTTCCCAAGCACAGAGGTGTTTGAACAGAAACAGGTGTTCTCTCATACTTCATAAATAAATGAAATCAACCTAGAGTCACATATCTGTGTGTATATCTATTGGTTTCTGTACATAAACTTACGCATACATGCATACCTATACCTACAAAACGCTTTTTGTGACAGGCTGCAGGTCCAGTGCAGTTGTCAGCAACATTTTGTGTTACATAAAAGCAAGGACGTTGTTAGTAACACTGTGTATTACATAAAGGCAAGAATTTTTGTGCATTGTAGGAGTCTCAGACTCCTACACTATGGGAGCTAAAAGGATTCTACAGAGCAGCCATAATGAGGAAATTAATGCTAATTTGATGTCTTCCTTTACTGTATATTCCATTTAAGTCACTTTTTAAAAAACAAGAATGTCTTTCAGCCATTAATGAATCAGATAACCAAAGGTTTCTCTCTGCAAAGTCCCTATGTCCCACTGTCAGTAGCTATATTTGAAATTTTAGTATAAGCAACACACTGTAGTAAATCTCACTTTACAGATCAATTATTTTACTATAAATAATAATATTCATACATCCATTTTGTATGCTTATGAAATTCAAATTGAGAATTGTATGATCCAGCATCTCTGCCATTTAACAAACTGCTGAAAGGGTATGCATAGTTAATCACACAGAGCTCTTCAAAATTAAAGCTTCTTGCATACCAGGAGCAGTGGAAAATTAGTGCATTGTTCAATAATACATTGGCACAGTATGTTATGAATATCAAACCTTTGCTCAGCAAGTAATAGAAACTCACTTTGCTCTCCAACAGCATCCTCAATTGCTAATGAAACACGACATTACCTTGAGTTCAGCTGAGTCTGTTAAATGCTCTCAAAAGATTCCCGTCAATTAAAGCATTATCTAAATGATTCTTTTCCTAACCTTAGGGTACCTTAAGCAAGTGACCATTGCACAGTGATTTCCAGTTGAGAGAGACATTATGAAGGTGTTATCCAGAAGCTTCAGTTTTAGTCTAGCATATTTTATTACAGAATTCTGGATTCCTCTCTGGCGCTAGGCAACTGATGCAGACATCTTCCTATATTACGTGGGGTTCATTTGCAGTTACAAATAAAAGCTTTGTTTAGAGGGCCAGCAAGGTAACATATTGCAGAGCTGATGTAGAAAGTAAGTCTATCTTACAAATATCCCTATAATGAAAGAAATTAAAACTGTATTTTCCATAGTACAGATAAAAACATACTTAGTCACTCAGTAGTAACATCCATGTTGAAAACATTAGATAACCCTAAGCAATTATTTTGCTTTGCTGATGAGCTCACTACAGATATTACATGGCTGTGCAATTTTAAACAAAGTTAATTTCTGTCTCATTGCTTGACTGCTAGAAGCTAACAAACATTAGGGATTTTTTTTTTTGCATGCTCTTTTCCTTTCATCTCAGATGACAATTCAAGAAAACAATCTATTTCTCTGCTTTAGTGCTAAGTCTTCTTTTTTAAATGTTACTTTATTTCTCAAACTCAACTTGATAGTTTTATAATGATAGCCATTAATATTTTTTCATGTTGGGCATCCAGATATTCAGGATTACAGATCATGCATGCATCATCGTGAAATATCTTAATTTCTGAATAGTTACAGATTTCTGTTCTTAAACTCACAGTGTTTTCTGGGATTTTTTTTTTTTTTTAAATCCCAGGAAGCATCCAAGTATCCGATGCTACATAAAATTACTAAAAACACTGAAAAAAGAAAGAAAAAAAATCTAGAAGCCAGAGGGCAGCCATATTTTTATAAATAAATATTACATATTGAAAGAATTATGGCATTTAAAGACCTAAAAATCTTTCAGGTAATTGAAAGACTGAGTTCTGCATATATAAATAAGAGACTTTTTTTTTTTTTGCCCTCTCAGGAAAAGCATATTACCTGATTACAGCCTTGCTAGGACTCATTTGTTCCCTAGGCTCAGACAGGCTAACTCTCTCTTCCTGTAAATAAGACAGTTTGAATTTTCATATCACTCTAGGGACAAGGGAGGAAAAGACAGTGCTGCTGGTGATGTGACTGCAGTGATGGGTGAAGGCACACACTGCCTTCAGATTAGCTACCTTTCCTCAGGCTGACGCCCAGACAGCCAAGGCAGTGGCCACCTGACACAGGAAACATGACAGTCATTTCATTCCTGGGAAGCTGGAGTTAGAGAAGATCCGCACTGTTAATGGATTACTTGATTACGCTCTTAAAAAGATGGGTTGGGCCTAGTTTTTCCTTTTAATCATGAACAGTGGAGCAAGGAAGTCAAGAAGTTTTGCCTTCAATCCTGAAGAGGCTCAGACCATTGGAAGCGCTCGGGATCATGCAGTGAAGCTCAGGGAGAATGGCTCACAGCCGCTTCCGTCTGTGGTGCGGGCAGTGCCCCGCTTTCTCATCCTGCCTCCAGGCTCTTCCCTTTGCACTTAAAGATTTTGGGTTGGGATCATTCTAGGAAACTACTCCTCTGCGGCTCTGTGCTTTAGAACACACTGGGGAAAGCTGAGCAGAGGAGCCACTGCAATGGCAGCGGGGGACATGCGTGAAAAGGGAGGAGCGCCTGACCAGAAACAGCTCCAGAAAAGATGCGCTCTGCAACTGAGGCAAAGAACAGAAGTGGATTATCCTTTCTGCTGCCTCAAAAAGGAATGGAAACTAAGCTGTAGATGCATAATATAGGAATGTTGACTCTTCAGTTCACACCACACTATTAAGAACACCTGGCCAACCCCCTGTTTTATAGCAAACCAGCGTTCCCTCCACAAAGGAGGAACGGATGCCTAGCGAAGCAATTACTGAAGGCTGAATTGGTAAAGATGTGTTCCCATCCCACGTGCTGGCACAATGCTTATGCAAATTGCGGTTATCAGGTTCAGTTAGCCAATCTGATTGGCATTTCGTGGCCAAATCCCAGCAGTTATTGCCAACTTCTGCCTATGTACTTTGCATGACAGAAATGACCATACAGTCGCCTCCTAAATGGACAGAGGCAACGTCACATGGATTAATAAAAGGAGATGTGTGATGCTAACTAAGGTACTAGTGAAAATAAACATTCCTTTTGCAGAACTTAGTATCATCTTTAGCATATCAGAACACCACCAGCCTGAGAAACATGTGCCAAGGTCATTCCTAAATCTTCGTTTTGTATATGTCAGCTGCTGCAAAGCCATCTGCCAAGCCAGCTGTTTCTGGAATATATAACAATTTCTTAAATTATATATTTAGTCTAAAAGTTCCTATCTTTTTTCCCCTCTTTCCTGTATTTCTCTGTTTCTTAAGCATGATTACCAGGAGCAGGCTGGTATCAGCCATATCTTCTTTAATATCATACAAAGAAACAAATGACCATATCCATTCTTCGATTTTTTTTTTTTCCTGGAATTCAAACTTAGCAACACTATTCTAGATTTGCAACTAATTCAAGATTAGTAACAGTAGGTGAGGTAGTAAAAATGTGCAAAAAGTTTTTTTTTTCAAGTCATGACAAAGTTTGAACAAATACTATGATGCTTCTATATCCACACACACAAAACAAATATCTATCATGATCAAAAGTTTTGCCAAATTTAATTGTAACAATAATATGGTTACAAGTAGGCTGTAGAGCACCATGAATTTAAATTCTCCTTAGAGCCAGCAGGCCCAACACAGACTGAAAACTAATTTCCATTAGGCATTACAATACATAGCATGAAAGTTTAAGTCAATCCTAAATTCTGGATTCCTAGGGCTGCCCAACACAACCCCACTCCCCTACAGGCATTGGCTTTTATAATTGTGTTGACTGTTCATCTGGCTTATCTGATCTAAAGCTAAGCCTACAAAAAAGGATAGCTGGTGGCAGAGGTGAAATAAAATTCAATAGTTTCAGACTTGTCGTAATGACCTCAGAAACACTGGAAACCTGTTTCTCTAAAAATAAGACCTGAGCAGGGAAAGAATAGCTCAAAAGGCAGGCTATATCTTAGAGTATCACTAGGCAATGCTTAGAGCCCTAGGTTGCTGTTACCTGTGCTGTACCTCATTTCCTGATCTGTGATTTTTAATTTGTGATTTTTCTGACAAGCACTAAGTTAACAAACATGCAAAAACATCATTAATGATATAACAGCAGATAATTTCTCCTGTAGAGCAAGCAGATCTTTACTAACTCAGCATTTCAACGAACAGATTTGAAATGAAAGTTCTGTTGAGACTTGTCATTTGCTACTTGGAAAACAAAGCTGTTGATGCTTAGCATCTTCATTCTGTAAAAGTGTTTCTGGGTTTCTAGTTATATGTGCTTACTGAAATCCAAAATAGAAAGGGATACAGATTATATCATGAATTTGTTGTGCAAAATATGTCCAGAGATTTTAAATTTTAAATTAAAAAATGAAAAACTGCAGCCAGTGTTATAAAAGTTATTTTGAATTTTTATTACATATAATTATTTATTTACACCATGATCTTTGCACACTACCCATATTTGTTATTAACATTAAAAACGCCTTACTTGTTTGCAACCAAGCGCATCACTGTCCAGTCTTTTGGAAACATCTCAGGTCGTATTAGTATCCGAAATACAGTGAAAATCTGCAGCAGGAAATCCTTTGGAAGGAAAAGAAACAGTTGTATGTCTTTGCTGCTTTAAAATTATTTTAATCAGAGACAAAAAAGTCATTGTAGAAAGAGCAGAATCACATTTATTTTCAACATAGATACACCTCTGAATATTTTTCCTTTTTTTTTGATTCCCCAAGAAAGCTTCAAATGGTGATCTAATTCATTTTTCTTAAAAGGAGGAAAATAATTTAATGTGCCGTTTGATTGACAGCAATACATAAGAGAAATGTCAAAGATGCATTTGGTTTCCACCCATACACTTCCACAAATGCGATCCCGAGAACAATTTGCAAATCAAAAGAGCACATTATAAACACTACACAGTTCTGAATATCTCCTTAATCATGCCAGGTTTTCATCACTCTCAAGATTTATTCCAAGAGTGACATTACTTGGTGGGAAAGACAGAGTGCAAGTACAATTTTATCGCTAGGTTTGCAAAGACCAGTGAATTCAACAGTGATGCCCAGGCCCCTGAACTGTTATCGCAGCTGGCCATCTGTATGCAGGTCACTTAACCATTCTGCCTCATTTGCTGAATCTATAAAAATAGTGAACACATCTGAGCTACTCTGAACGTAGAAAGCACTGCTTAAGAGCTTTTAGCATTATCATCTCCTATGTCATTTAACACACTAATAAATAACTAAAACTATTCCCCCCACCACGTTTTTTCAGATTTTCTTTTCACAAACAAATCTACTAACAAGGGTAACATTTCTAATGGCACATCTTGATTATGTATAGTACTGCCAGTATTTTAGTAAGCAAATTGGAGCTTTTGACATCACAGAGGGGAAGAGGCAAGTCACGTAACACGCCTAACAGAATCAGTGCAGTACCTGACCTTGAAATCTCTTGTATTGATTATGCCCATACCACCTGTAGAGATTTAGCTCGGAACACAGATGAGATGAAGGTACAACCAAGGCATACCAAATAATTTTGAACATCAAAATATATTCTCAAGTGCATTTACCGAACTGTAGATGATGGGCATTGCACAACAGATGTCTTTCATTAGAGAATCACTGTAAAGGGGGACGAATGCAAGCGCTGGGAAAGGCAGCTGAGATCCCTGCACCCACCCACCAGAAAAGATTACATAAAAGAGACAACCTGTTTTTTGAGCAAGATGCCAAAAAAATCTTTGGATTAAAGAGTGTAAACGATACTCATTGCAGATAACATCATGTTTGAATGCAGGTGACCAGCTTTATAGATAAACAAGTAGCTCTACCAGCAACATTTACTCTAGACTGCCTTCCTATAGCTTTGCACCTTGTAGTTCAATTTCAAGACTTCTGCCTGCTCCTTTTTTTCTTTAGAGGTTACCTCCATTCCCTGTGCCGAAATCCCTGCAGCTCTGTGCCATAATCCCAACAACACAGCAACACCTCGAATGCTGCTGTATGTCACCTCACAATAATTCTCCCCTATCTCATTTTTATTCCGCCTGTTGTCCAGATACAATACACGTCGCTGATGTTAGGCAGTTAACCGACTGGCTGCTGAACTGCAGAGACCAAATGGCTGATGCTGGGAAACCAAGCAATGGTTTAAGGACTAAACCTAAAAGCTGCATAAGGTGTAACCTTAGTGCCGTTGAGACCCATGGGACACTGCCAAAGCCTGCTGAAATTCAACAGCTTGTTCAAAAGTCATAAAGAATGAGAGAGAGGAAGATCATATATACTTCATTTCTTCAGGTGACTAGGCTAAAACCAGAATGAATCTTTTATTCCAAGCAAACTTTAAAACAAAGCAAATGTAGATACTGGCATTACATTTTGAATCACTAACCTCAGGCTAATTATTCCTAATTTTAACAGAAAAATACAAAATTGTGTCATCAATTTAGTAATAAATGATATTGGATATAAAATGTGGATTTGAAAAGCCTAAGTAAGACCAAAGATCTCTTTGTTACAGTACATATTTAAAAAATGTAAACAAAATGCAGTATAATTCAAAGCTGAAGTATGACTGAAAGAGAACTCAAAAAAAAGTTTAGAAAAGCTAGTCAGTTTTAAGATTTTCAAGATGCAACTTTTAAGGTTCTATCAACACAATTAATCTGTATCTAACTTATTTTTCCTGATTCAGTTTTTGTATACTTGGCAATACATTTCCCTAGGAATCCATTCTAAGGATGGAAATAACCAAAGGGTAAAATGTCAGTTGACTATTCTGACATTTGCCATCAACGTGCTGGTATCCTTCATGTGTCAGCACTGCTCATCAATATGCAGTGCTGGTGCTCACTCCCAAGGGACCCACCTCCATGTAAGAATTCCATAAAATGTTTTGATCAGCATGACAATGCCTGGCATTTTGCATGTTGCAATCGCTTATTTTTGTTGCATGATCCAAACATCACATTATTATGAACTACCATTCATAGAAGATCAATTTTGTAACTATATTTTGAACTGTTTCCTTTGCTCTAAACTATTGTCTTTCATAGTTGAATCTGCTCTGCTGAACGCACATAATGATTTAGTAACAGATTTTAACATTTAAAAACCACTTTTGCCGGCAGTATAAGTGAACTAACATTTGGTTGGTTGAGTACAGATATAATTAATGTCTCATATGCTTTCTATCTTAACAGACAGCAAGGGAGTAATTATGTCTTTTTACATATTCTAAATACCACCTCTTAATATTCCTACCTAGTGTACAAAAGCTCCAGTACTATCTTATACCACTTGAATAATATCCCAGTATCACAGTTCAGTTTCCTCTAGCAGCAGTATTTGCTTGATGAAATTATCAAACTGTGATTGAGAAGCATGGCCTTCTGAAAGACTGAAAACCATCTATTTATTTAATCAAAAACTGCCTTGGAATTTCTTTCACACCTCCCTGTCTGCATGTAAAATCCCCTGTAAAGCAGGTCAGTTTCCACTCTATCTCTCAGGGTGCATCTATATTAGCATTTTAGTTCAGGTCAACAGCCACTTAGAAGTTAATTGCCTGATTACCCATTGCAGAATTATAGAGCTACTTGGTGTCAAGGCTTTGTGAAACATCCTAGAGCTTTTTTGCAGAGTGCCAAGGTGCCCATAAGAAAAAGAATAGTTTGACAGCGAGCGCTCTCTGCCAGGACAACTTATCCATCCTGTGTCCAACTACTTTCCCAGATCTTTTTTCCTGACTGCTTCCTCAACCTACATCAGAAGCCACCTAAATACTTTTTGTAGACCTACCCTGTGGCCCCAGTACCCATCCTTTCAAAAGTCCCATATGGGAGCACACGTCCCTGCACAGCAAGGGAAGGACAGTGGCTGGAACTGAGCTTCTCCACTGGAGACATGCCCCATGCCGATGGGCCCCACACAGCCTGTGTCAAGGGGTCATTAGAGAACAGTAGAATACACTGCACTTAGTGGTAAGGTTCAGCACCCACCTTACCCTGCTCAGGCTGGAAGAGAGGGATCAGAGAATTAGTTAAGGCTTAGGACCCATCCCCATGGTCTGTTCTACCACATTATGTAGGGTACACTGCCAATCCATAAAAACTAGGCCTTCTAGCAGATGCTTATCTGTTTGTTATGTCTTCTTTTAATCTATTAATTAAAAAGCCTACACATATCAACCACAACAACCTTGCCGTGGTCAAAGCTGCATTGTGATAACACGTACTGTTTTTCTTATTCACTTTCCCACTTCTCCTATTTATAACTTCCACTGCTACCTTTTGTCATAAATTATATCTGCGGCAGCAAATATCCGCCTACAGGGGCGCCTCTGTTCTATAAATTGATATAAAATATGTTTACTAGAAGAAGATGGCATTTTGTGGTAAGCAAAAGGAGCATATCTTTAAAACAATATTGAAAGATAAAAGGAAGCATTTAAAATTACTGCCTCATTAAATTTAATGTTCCAGAAAGTGACTGAAGTATAGTCTCTGGTGCTACCACTCAGCCATGAATCCCCTGTCATTTCTTTCTTACTTCATTCGCATATTTTCAAATATATAATGTTTTCCCTATCTTCTGCTTTGTGTGGAAAAAACCTGACTCTCTTAAAGAACGGACTAAAATAAAAATAGTCACCATGTCAATTACTTAAACAAAATATATTTACAGAAAGAGGAAATATTTCCATAAGCAACCCTTTGTTCAAAGCATCACTCAGATGCATGTCATATAAAAATGTGTACCCGTCATTCTTTCAAAGTCTCCATTTTGCTATACTGTGATTAACAAGCTGGAAACAGCCCTTAATTTTGGTAGAGACTGTTAAAAAAAAAAAATTAGAATTTTGATAGAATAAATGACAACCTTTGTTCCCTACTTCCAAGTACTTGCATGAGTGAATTTTTGTTTGGAGAAGTGGTTTGGTGGGGGTATTTTTTATTAGTGTCAAAAATGCAAATATGCATTCATGCAAGCACTTGACACGGTTGCTTTGAGAATTAGAGTGGAAGAAAGAAGAAATAACTTGTGATATCAGTGCCTAATCATTCAGTATAGGTGGTTAGTCATAGCAAAAAAAGCACAGCAGAGATCAATTCAAAGTCCTGGGTTACACTCAGGTAAGTCCCTTGCAAACCCCGTATCATATTTGTAACTTGCAGATCTGGGGAAGACCCAATCCATGTTGACATCACTGACCAGGAGGCAAAAAGAGGATTTAAAAATACAGCAACACGACAGGAGTTACCACTGAAGCTTAAATCCCAAAGTACATACTAGCCACAAAGATTAACTGTGGCTACCAGCAGTTCAGTCTCTAAAAGCATCTCAGGCACCAAAAAAAAAAAAAAAAAAAAAAAAAAAAAAAAAAAAAAAAGTCTTATCACAGATACTTACACCTTCTGAATCTTCATTTACTCATACTGATGTCATTTCCTAAGAAGCATATCTTAAAAGAGTATAAAATACCAAGAAAGTTCCACATTTGGCAAACAAAGAAAAAGAAAAATAGAGAGGGAAGTGGCAAGATGGTTTAAATAGCCCAAGTCATGCACAATCACCTCATGATTAACAGCAGTGTCAGCCTCACATACTAGCTCTCATCTTCCCCTCTTGCCCACAGTTATACACATTTCAGTGATATTTAAAATTTCCAAGTCAGGGAAAAAACCCAATATATTATTTAAGATTCAGAAGAGAAGGAATGCTGCATTAATTATGATTAACCTAATGCCACTGAATCACTGGTGGCGCTGATGCTGATTTGATGAGATCTGAACGGAAATAACAAACTCTGGACTTGAGCTCTTTAGATCTCTATTTTGATAGCGGATGGCACGGGCTACAGATGCTTTCCATATGTCTCTGTATAATAGTAGGGTATGTGCGTGGGGGGAATATAAATGTGTCAAATCAAACACCATTCAAGCATTAATTCTAGAGGTTTTTTATGTTCTAGAAGTAGGAAAGTCTGAATAAACTCAACACTGTATTTCATAGATACATCAAAGAGAAATCAATCTTGAAACCTCTGGGAAATACAAAAATCTAACCCTAGAAATATAGACCTGCTCACAACTCAAAAAGAAAAGTATTTTCAGTAAATAATGCCTAGGTTCCACAGCATAAACTAACAATTGCCTAAGGACAGCACCTGTACTAGGTGTGATGGTGTAATATTAGTATAAAAATCATCCACTCTAAATAAAGTCCTAGGTAGTACTCTTGAATCATGACAGAGATAACTTCTCAGAAGCATTTTCCATCTTTCAAGCTCAATGTGACCATCTCACTACAAAGAAAAGGCACTCATGAATGGTATGCTCTCTTCAGAACTGCTCTAAAGAGCTATGAAGAATCTAAGAAAATCTGAAATTGCACCATGATAAGACTCCCTTTTTCAGAGCAGTATCTAAGTTTGTCAAATGATAAATTAAGAGTAACATCTAAAAATACATTATCGTCCTAGGACCCAATTTATTCTCCTGTCTCGAATCACAGGCTGAATAACGGGCATGATTACTCGAGATTTCTTGTGGGGATCAAATTTGGTACTATATAAGAGTTTCAGGATTTAGTCGAGTGAAATTTTAAATTTATAACTTTATGCAGGAAATCTTGACTTAAAAAAAAATAAAATGTATCCCCTCTCCTCCAAAAAAGGAATTAAAAATGCCATAGCTCCATGAACTCAGTAATGCCACCGATGAAACCGGCAGAAGCTGCCCTGACAGAGCTCTGCAGCTACTCTCTTCCATGACCCAACTGGGCAGACAGACATTACAAGTCTGACTGGTCCTTCTGCCAATGGGCTTGCTGCACGGCTAAAAAAAAAGAGAATTACTTGATTATGCATTTCTCAAGCTGTGTGTTTGCCTTTGTTGTATATAATTTAATGAATGCATGAATAATTAGTAAGTATAATAAAACAAACAAAAAAATTAACTGCCTGTTAGAAAGAATCAAGCAAAACTGTGTAACTTTAGACTGACAGCATCTTTAACACAGGTTTTAAGGCTAAGTTTATGGCTTTAAAGTTGTAATATAGTCCTCCCCATCCCTATTCCAGCTGCTGTCATTGTAGAAGCAACAGAATCCTAGACCCACCGTAAGAGTGGACCTAAGTACACGTGAAAACCTGTGCAGAAGTTAGCTCATCTGAAAAACAGATTGCATTTAAATACTGAAGCGTTCCACCAAAGCACAGAAAAACAGAGGCCTGAGCAACTGCAAAGACAATTTTGCTACTTACCCTCAGATCTTCCTTTGTGTTGAAGCTATCAAGAAGCTGTTGATAATGTCTATCAGTCATTTGTCGCAAGAGTGACAACAAACAGGAGACAAATTCCCCCTGTTAAGACAAGAACAGAAATATTATAGATTATAATGTCTTCTGTACTTGAGCTTAAACTGTCATATTATAGGCACTTAAAAATCATTAACAAATGCAAAGGAAACTAATCTACAATTAGAAAATATTATTTCTTAGGCTCTATGTTTTGTGAAAATAATTAGATTAGCTATGAACTTCCTTCCCATTTAAAGTATTATTTTCCCCAAATGCTGTTTACTTTCTTAGCAAAACCTGTTGGAAATAGTTCCAGAAGGGCTAAACCAGTAAAAGTTTGAGCTGTGATTTGTTTCCCCTGCACCTGTTTTTAAATAGATTATTTAGATTACTAAAATTACCACCTCTTAGTCAACTCAGTTTTGCAACAAATATAAACAAAAATATTTTGCAGCAATTCTGTGAAGAATGCTATTGTTTTCCTTTAGGGAAGAAATTAATGGAGTTAGCCGGGAATTACTTCAAAACTTTTTTTTATCACAAAAAAAATCTTATTTGAAAAAAGGAAAACTCATTTATAGGACTAAACAAATTTTGAAAATGTTTTGATCAAAAGTTTCCTTGGACCTAACAAAGGAATTAATTAAAAAAACATGTATCTAGAAGTTGAGCTTAATCATAGGGCAGGAGAACTCCCTCCCACAGTGCCAATTTCTGGATTCACACTCCACACTCCAGAAAAGGGACTCTCCAGGCAGCAGCTGAAGGACTTCGTGGACTGCTACACAGAATTC